>NW_007732777.1:18627-67528 GCF_000696425.1 Galeopterus variegatus
GTACGGGCGCGACACTGAGGGTTGCGATCCGTTGCCGGTCACAAAAAAAGACAAAAAGGGGAAAAAAAGAAAAGACTTACATTTGACAGGAACAAGAATACTATTTCCATTCTGACAAGAAGGAAGCACAAACACATGGGTACAAAAACAGGTAGGTTTGAAGATGTGGTGTTAGTGGGATGATAAGGGAGTTTCCTGTCCAATAGCTTTCATTTGAGAAGTCATCAATTAAGAGTAAGGAAAGGTAAGTATTGGTATTTGGAGAGGAGAGGAGGTGGTATGAAATATTAAAAGGCAAAAACTCATCAGGGAAATGTAGTAGGATGTCCAAGCATGCTGAGTGCTCACTTGAGGTCCTGTGATTATGACTAAGGTTTAACTAGTCAGTCAGTTATATAATTTTACCCAACAAGGATTAACTATTTGTATGTACTTATGGAAAAGGTAGAGAGTTGGGTTAAATTAGGATTGGGGTTTAGCAAGGAGAGTACAAGAGGCAAAATTACTGAAGATATTTATAAGAGAGTAATTATAATAAAGGACCAGAGAATCTATGCTGAGTAAGAAGGAAAATGAAGATAAGAGGGATGTAATGCATACTGGGTAAGTCATCTACATGAATGTTAAAATCACCAAAAGTGCTAAGAGTCTGGATAGAAAAGAAAACAGAGAGGATCTACTTTTAAAAGAATGAAATGACTGGGATTTCAGTCTAAGGTGAAAAGGAAAGATAGGAGAAGGTATAGACACAGACTTCAAAGCAATTAAAGTTTTTGAAGGAAAATAGAAAAAGGAATGATTTCGAGGGAGCAAGAAGTCTCAACTTACTTCCTAGCCCTGAAATATGTAAAGTATAAGATTTTAGGGAACAGGCCTTTTTCTTGGGGATGAGTGGGACATTTAAAAAATTAGAAGAGACACTTCATTGATTAGAGCAGTTTCTAATAGTATAGAGAGCTTCCCATATGTATGACAATCACCTAGCTATCTTCTTGAAAATGCAGATTCCCCATCCACATCAGGTCTACTGAATGATAATCTTTGAAGGTGAGGCCAGAATTCTACATTACAAACAGGCATTCCACGATCGCTATGTGTGCTAAAAGTTGCAAACCATTGGAATATAATCACCTTTAAGAAAATGATATACAGAACTCAAGACATACCTTTTTGTTGTTGATATTATATTTTTAATACATGGGAAGTATATAAGGTTAAGGATAACTGTCTTAAGAGAAGAAATGTTTCCATAACAAGTATCTTTTTTTTTTAAAGTATCTTACACAAATTTATTCTTTTAAAGTGTGTTGTAAAATATGGAAAAGCACAGCTACTTAATTTCAGGGAGGACTATTTGCCCTGTAGAGGCAATTTGGGGAAGTGGGTATGCTATAAAAAGCCTATGTCTACACAAGAAAAAAACAGAACACTCACAAATTTTTTGTCTGATACATGAATATAACAATTCTACAGGAGAGTTAGGGTTGGTTCTTGGGCTCTCAAGGATTGTTTTTCTTCTTTGGACTAGATTGACAGGTGGGACCATTTGATTTTATTAGAACAGTAGACAAATATCAAGTCCTCCAGAGAAGTCGTCAGGTGTTGGCCCGTAAACTTTTCTTTCTCTCTCTTTTTTTTTTAAAAGATGACCGGTAAGGGGATCTTAACCCTTGACTTGGTGTTGTTAGCACCACGCTCAACCAGTGAGCTAACTGGCCACCCCTATATGGGATCCGAACCCGTGGCCTTGGTGTTACCAGCACCACACTCTCCCGAGTGAGCCACAGGCCGAACCCAGCCCATAGACTTTTGATTTTGAGTAAGGCACTATTACCTTTAGAACAACCAACCTCAAAACAAAAATAAAATCACTGGGTAAGCGGATTCCATGTGATTTTTCTTCAGCTGATATGTCAATAAAGCTTAAAGGAGAACACAGGATGAATACACACACAAGGACAGGAAAACTGTCTGGACACCTGAGACAAAGCAATCAGTGAAAACCAATTATACAAGAATAGCATCACCTGTTTATAGGAATGCCTCTTCCATTATGCATAGAATATGGTACTTACTTTCCTCCGACATGGTAAGGTTTGAAGCAAGGCTTGATGTTTCAGGTTTCTGATCACTGACATCCGGGTTGCTTCCTTGACTGGGAGAATCAAAATGAATACATTAGCCCCTGACTGATTTGCTGCACTGCTAAAAGTGATGAGATCAAACTCACTTCCTCCTAGGTTATACAAGACTAAGAGGCAAGGTAAATATTCATGATATAATTATTCTTGGTTTTTAGCAACTACTTGAAAAAAGCTAGGACCAGGGCTAGGATGCTCAGCATTCTATTATTCTTTCTCATACCACAGGACCCCTTTAGTTTTTATATAACTCAAAAACTCCAGCTAAGTCAAAGGCAAGTCAGATTTTTCTCCAATACCATATGTTAAAAGAAAAAGTGCACAACATCTGAAACACTTCTCTGTCACTTTTTTTTTTTTTTTTTTTTTTTTTTTTTCTTTTTCCATGTCCGGAAACAGAGCGCAACACTCAGTGTCGCCCCCGTACCGGACCGGGACCGGCAACGGGATCGCACCCCTCGGTGCTGCTCCCGCGCCTCGCTCAGCCAGTGAGCGGGAACCGGTCTGTATGTGGGATCCGAACCCTCGGCGGGAGCGCCGCCGCGCTTCCCAAGCAGCGCACTATAGCAGTGCGCCACTGGGCCGGCCCATCTGTCACTTTTTAAAAATATATATATATTATATATTTATGTGGTATAATGTGATGTTTTGATATATGTTCATACTGTGGAATGACTAAATCAAGTCAATTAACAAATCCATCACCTCACATACTTATTTTTTTGTGGTGAAAACATTTAAAATCTACTCTTTTAGCAATTTTGAAATATACAGTGCATTATTATTTATTATAGCCACCATGCTGTGCAATAGTGCTCTGTCACTGATTCTAAACTACCACAGGGAAGTAGGGAGATGCCTGATTTCAGACAGTGGTTCTCAACTGGCTACAAACCATAACCACTTGAGAAGTTTTTTCAAATTATACATGCTTGTTTCCAAGCAGGGGTTCTGAACCCTTAAAATGACTTATTCCACCGTATCTCTCTTCTCCCCTAATTAAAAAAAAAAAATTTAGTATTTTATTTTTCATTATACCCAGGACTGAGCAACACCTTTTTTTTTTTTTAACTTATAAGGACAAATTGCAAAATGTAAATGTAAACTGGGAGGACAAGTCATTACGTTAAATACTTTAATGCTGGGAAGACTCCACTAAAATGCTGCAATGGAAATTATTCTAACTTTAGTCCCTCCCAACGTTTTCCCTTTTCCTTCTATTTTACTTCCAACTCTCCAGTTATTCCCTACAGTATAGCACAGTGATTAAGAGAGCAAATTCTAGTGCCAGACAGTTTGAGTTCATATGCTACTCTGCCAATAACTAGCTCTATGATGTCGGGCACATCACTGCATTTCTCCATGCCCCAGTTTCTTTATCTGTCAATGAGGATAAAAATAGAACCTACTTCATAGGGTTGCTATGAGGATTAATGAGTTAATATATAAAAAGTACTCAAAGCAAAGACACAGTAGGCACAATATAACTGTAACTGTTATTATATTACAACTTATTACCAGCCCAGGCATCCTTCCCACATTCATGTTCCCTAGAAAGAAATCTGCTTTGCTCTTTCATACTCCAGGGAAAGGTGGAGGACACTGTACCAGAGGCTAGCCTTATCTGTAAAGATAAAGCTAACTAATCAAAGGTAAGAGTAGTTTCTATAAAGCAAAAAATTTAAGAGAAATGTTATTTAAATAAAAAATACACAGCATCAAAGTTCTTAAAGCTCTCATATCATTTCTGAAATTGACCTCTAATATTCAAGCATAATAAAGGGTTTATTTTCCTGGTATATTTTGAATCTTCAAATAATTTTTTCTCAGATGTAATTAATTTTCAAAGCTAAATTCACAGATAAAGTTTATTTTTACCTTTTCACTCAAATGCTAACTATCTTTGGAATAGGACCTAATGTACTAGCCAAGATGTGAGCATGGGAATTGAAGGGTAAGGGTAAAAAATCACATGGAGTAGTTATACCACTGTTTCTCAAACTGGCCAATTCATTATGATTACCTGAATGGTTGATAAAAATACAGACTTCTAGGCGCTGTCTTACACCTACTTAAACAGAATTCCCAGGGGGAAAAGCATAAAACTGGACCGGAATTTCACATTATTTACTGTACTGACTAGTTTGTCTTCTATGTGTACCTCGATAAGTCTGGGGTTCACTGTTAGACCCACTGTTGAAGACTATTTCTAGATACTGTATCTTAGAAGCTGGTGATATTTGTGTGGTCTAGTATACACTAGACCAGTCCCTAAAATTTGATAGCCCAAGAATCTTATGTTATAGCAAAATCCCCTGCATATTCAACATATCCAACTGAGCGCTAGAGATTAAATAGAAGCAACAGTGCCAAGATAAATTAACTCCAGCACTTTCTTAAATATTTAAAATTATCTCTGATAATTTTTAATGATATTCTGTCTCAAAATATAATTATTTTTAGTTATATAAACATAAATTTTGCTTAACAATGTATGTACCATGAAACAAAAGTTCGAAAATAAAATTTAAAAAAAAAGAGCAAAAACACCCAAACTCCATAAAGTGAGCATCATAAAAACCTCCTCTTCTCATTCAACAGAACTCTTGTCCGTTATGAACACAATCAACAGATGAATGAACAAATTAAATGAGGTCTAGATTACAATGGAATATTATTCAGCCTGAAAAAGGAAGGAAATTCTGATGCATGCTACAAATGGATTAAACTTGAAGATATCATGCTAAGTCACACAAAGACAAATATTTTATAATTCCATTTATATGAGATACTCAGAGTAGTCAAAGTCATAGAGACAGAAAGTAGAATGATGGTTGCCAGGAGCTGGAAGAGAGTGGAATGGGGAGTTATTGTTTAATGAGTATGGAGTTTGTTTGGGAAGATGAAAAAAGTTCTAGAGATGGACAGTGGTGACTGTTGCGTACTTAATGCCACTGAACCATATAGGTAAAAATGGTTAAGATGGTAAATTTTATGTATGTATTATCATAACAAAAAAATTGCTGAAGGAAAGAAAAGAGATAACTGCAGGAAAAGACAAAGGTGACAGGTTCTGTAGTGTAAATGGAGGAGTCAGCCCTTAGATAAGAGCAGAGGAATTACAGAGGAAAGGGAAGCAGAATCTGCAGAGAAGCAGATAAGTGGGTGAATTTGGTGATACGCAAGGTGCACCTATCTAATCACTTCTACTTTTCTCTTTGAATTAGTGAGCAAGATCCACAGCTTGAGCGAATGGGAGTAGCAGAGAGGGGAAGGAAAGAGAGAGGGCAGGAGGCAAAGAGGGAGGAAAGGAAGGAAATTAAGATGATTTTAGACACTGGAAAATCAGACACAACAGGAAGGGTGTTTAAGTGCCTGTTTCAAATGTAATCACGAACAGAAACTGAGACCAGTCATAATAATTTTGTGTTTTTCTCTTACAATGTCCAAGTGATTGGGAATAAGTATGAAACAGGTAGATAGTTGGGTTCAATCAACGTTGTAGTTTTCTTAGGCAAGTATGAAACACGGAAAAAGGGGAGGAAGTTAAGAATGTTTGTAAGGGACTGATTACAGTAGTACATCTTATAATTTAAGCAGTGTAAGGAAGAAATTGAAGTTCTTTTTGAGGGAAGGGTCAGTGGTTGATAGAAAAGATATGATAAATTGTTTAACTTGACATGTAGTACATCATAAGGCTAGCATGGTAGTTCTAGAATAAATAAGGGGAATGATAATGTGTGGTGGTAAAAGAATAGGATTCTTGAAATTAATGTGTTAGATAGAGGTGATGCAGTTACTGGCTCATATGGTTGGTGGACAAACAAGAGGTAAGAACTGTGGAAAACTGAAAACCATGGTGTTGTGAAAGTCAGAGCATGAGATGCAAAGAAATTGCCTCTTTTTTAAGAAGGAGTGGAGCTAATGACTAAGCCATCCCATAACCATTTGGTATGCCAAATCCCTTGGATTTCCCTTTTTTTGTCTTATGCTTCCTATTTTGCATACTATACGTCTGACTTAAGAGTACAGTATTTTCATCTTTTTTTTTTCCTTTTTGTCTTTTTTACTGACCGGTAACAGGATCGCAACCCTCGGTGTCGCTCCCGCGCCTCGCTCAGCCAGTGAGCGGGAACCGGTCTGTATGTGGGATCCGAACCCTCGGCGGGAGCGCCGCCGCGCTTCCCAAGCAGCGCACTATAGCAGTGCGCCACTGGGCCGGCCCATCTGTCACTTTTTAAAAATATATATATATTATATATTTATGTGGTATAATGTGATGTTTTGATATATGTTCATACTGTGGAATGACTAAATCAAGTCAATTAACAAATCCATCACCTCACATACTTATTTTTTTGTGGTGAAAACATTTAAAATCTACTCTTTTAGCAATTTTGAAATATACAGTGCATTATTATTTATTATAGCCACCATGCTGTGCAATAGTGCTCTGTCACTGATTCTAAACTACCACAGGGAAGTAGGGAGATGCCTGATTTCAGACAGTGGTTCTCAACTGGCTACAAACCATAACCACTTGAGAAGTTTTTTCAAATTATACATGCTTGTTTCCAAGCAGGGGTTCTGAACCCTTAAAATGACTTATTCCACCGTATCTCTCTTCTCCCCTAATTTAAAAAAAAAAAATTTAGTATTTTATTTTTCATTATACCCAGGACTGAGCAACACCTTTTTTTTTTTTTAACTTATAAGGACAAATTGCAAAATGTAAATGTAAACTGGGAGGACAAGTAAAAAAAAAAAATTTAGTATTTTATTTTTTATTATACCCAGGACTGAGCAACACCTTTTTTTTTTTTTTAACTTATAAGGACAAATTGCAAAATGTAAATGTAAACTGGGAGGACAAGTCATTACGTTAAATACTTTAATGCTGGGAAGACTCCACTAAAATGCTGCAATGGAAATTATTCTAACTTTAGTCCCTCCCAACGTTTTCCCTTTTCCTTCTATTTTACTTCCAACTCTCCAGTTATTCCCTACAGTATAGCACAGTGATTAAGAGAGCAAATTCTAGTGCCAGACAGTTTGAGTTCATATGCTACTCTGCCAATAACTAGCTCTATGATGTCGGGCACATCACTGCATTTCTCCATGCCCCAGTTTCTTTATCTGTCAATGAGGATAAAAATAGAACCTACTTCATAGGGTTGCTATGAGGATTAATGAGTTAATATATAAAAAGTACTCAAAGCAAAGACACAGTAGGCACAATATAACTGTAACTGTTATTATATTACAACTTATTACCAGCCCAGGCATCCTTCCCACATTCATGTTCCCTAGAAAGAAATCTGCTTTGCTCTTTCATACTCCAGGGAAAGGTGGAGGACACTGTACCAGAGGCTAGCCTTATCTGTAAAGATAAAGCTAACTAATCAAAGGTAAGAGTAGTTTCTATAAAGCAAAAAATTTAAGAGAAATGTTATTTAAATAAAAAATACACAGCATCAAAGTTCTTAAAGCTCTCATATCATTTCTGAAATTGACCTCTAATATTCAAGCATAATAAAGGGTTTATTTTCCTGGTATATTTTGAATCTTCAAATAATTTTTTCTCAGATGTAATTAATTTTCAAAGCTAAATTCACAGATAAAGTTTATTTTTACCTTTTCACTCAAATGCTAACTATCTTTGGAATAGGACCTAATGTACTAGCCAAGATGTGAGCATGGGAATTGAAGGGTAAGGGTAAAAAATCACATGGAGTAGTTATACCACTGTTTCTCAAACTGGCCAATTCATTATGATTACCTGAATGGTTGATAAAAATACAGACTTCTAGGCGCTGTCTTACACCTACTTAAACAGAATTCCCAGGGGGAAAAGCATAAAACTGGACCGGAATTTCACATTATTTACTGTACTGACTAGTTTGTCTTCTATGTGTACCTCGATAAGTCTGGGGTTCACTGTTAGACCCACTGTTGAAGACTATTTCTAGATACTGTATCTTAGAAGCTGGTGATATTTGTGTGGTCTAGTATACACTAGACCAGTCCCTAAAATTTGATAGCCCAAGAATCTTATGTTATAGCAAAATCCCCTGCATATTCAACATATCCAACTGAGCGCTAGAGATTAAATAGAAGCAACAGTGCCAAGATAAATTAACTCCAGCACTTTCTTAAATATTTAAAATTATCTCTGATAATTTTTAATGATATTCTGTCTCAAAATATAATTATTTTTAGTTATATAAACATAAATTTTGCTTAACAATGTATGTACCATGAAACAAAAGTTCGAAAATAAAATTTAAAAAAAAAGAGCAAAAACACCCAAACTCCATAAAGTGAGCATCATAAAAACCTCCTCTTCTCATTCAACAGAACTCTTGTCCGTTATGAACACAATCAACAGATGAATGAACAAATTAAATGAGGTCTAGATTACAATGGAATATTATTCAGCCTGAAAAAGGAAGGAAATTCTGATGCATGCTACAAATGGATTAAACTTGAAGATATCATGCTAAGTCACACAAAGACAAATATTTTATAATTCCATTTATATGAGATACTCAGAGTAGTCAAAGTCATAGAGACAGAAAGTAGAATGATGGTTGCCAGGAGCTGGAAGAGAGTGGAATGGGGAGTTATTGTTTAATGAGTATGGAGTTTGTTTGGGAAGATGAAAAAAGTTCTAGAGATGGACAGTGGTGACTGTTGCGTACTTAATGCCACTGAACCATATAGGTAAAAATGGTTAAGATGGTAAATTTTATGTATGTATTATCATAACAAAAAAATTGCTGAAGGAAAGAAAAGAGATAACTGCAGGAAAAGACAAAGGTGACAGGTTCTGTAGTGTAAATGGAGGAGTCAGCCCTTAGATAAGAGCAGAGGAATTACAGAGGAAAGGGAAGCAGAATCTGCAGAGAAGCAGATAAGTGGGTGAATTTGGTGATACGCAAGGTGCACCTATCTAATCACTTCTACTTTTCTCTTTGAATTAGTGAGCAAGATCCACAGCTTGAGCGAATGGGAGTAGCAGAGAGGGGAAGGAAAGAGAGAGGGCAGGAGGCAAAGAGGGAGGAAAGGAAGGAAATTAAGATGATTTTAGACACTGGAAAATCAGACACAACAGGAAGGGTGTTTAAGTGCCTGTTTCAAATGTAATCACGAACAGAAACTGAGACCAGTCATAATAATTTTGTGTTTTTCTCTTACAATGTCCAAGTGATTGGGAATAAGTATGAAACAGGTAGATAGTTGGGTTCAATCAACGTTGTAGTTTTCTTAGGCAAGTATGAAACACGGAAAAAGGGGAGGAAGTTAAGAATGTTTGTAAGGGACTGATTACAGTAGTACATCTTATAATTTAAGCAGTGTAAGGAAGAAATTGACTTAGGCAAGTATGAAACACGGAAAAAGGGGAGGAAGTTAAGAATGTTTTGTAAGGGACTGATTACAGTAGTACATCTTATAATTTAAGCAGTGTAAGGAAGAAATTGAAGTTCTTTTTGAGGGAAGGGTCAGTGGTTGATAGAAAAGATATGATAAATTGTTTAACTTGACATGTAGTACATCATAAGGCTAGCATGGTAGTTCTAGAATAAATAAGGGGAATGATGTGTGGTGGTAAAAGAATAGGATTCTTGAAATTGATGTGTTAGATAGAGGTGATGCAGTTACTGGCTCATATGGTTGGTGGACAAACAAGAGGTAAGAACTGTGGAAAACTGAAAACCATGGTGTTGTGAAAGTCAGAGCATGAGATGCAAAGAAATTGCCTCTTTTTTAAGAAGGAGTGGAGCTAATGACTAAGCCATCCCATAACCATTTGGTATGCCAAATCCCTTGGATTTCCCTTTTTTTGTCTTATGCTTCCTATTTTGCATACTATACGTCTGACTTAAGAGTACAGTATTTTCATCTTTTTTTTTTCCTTTTTGTCTTTTTTACTGACCGGTAACAGGATCGCAACCCTCGGTGTCGCGCCCGCACCGCGCTCAGCCAGTGAGCGGGAACCGGTCTCCACATGGGATCCGAACCCTCGGCGGGAGCGCCACCGCGCTCCCAAGCGGCGCACTCTCCAGTGCGCCACCGGGCCAGCCCAGTATTTTCATCTTTACCATCAAGTCTCCCCTACATTGTACAGTGCCTGATATATAACATAAATTCAATACATAGAGGTGAATAAATAATGAATGCAAAAGAAAAAATCAGCATGTGTGTTTTGGGGAAAAACTATTTCTGGGGGAAATTTTAATATTTCCCTCTAAAGTTAATCCAAATAAATTCAAAATGTAAAGGCTGATGGTAAGAACGAAAAAGAGGGCAGTCAACCCAAAGCATGCCCATACACCAATCAACATGTGAAAAAATTATAAGTAGATTAAAAATAAATTCAAATTTACATACCTTAAAGTTTGCTCTCCTGATTCCTGCATCTTGGCTTTTTTAATCTGCAAAAATAAATATAAAAAGGTACAATGTAGTAATCTGTTTTTGAAATCATCTAGCTGCTCAAATAACAAGCTAATATTAGCTAATATATTACAGGTTAACTGTTTCATTTTGTTTTGCTTAGAATTAATTAATTAATCCTTGTTATATTTTAGAATTAGAGATAGACTTCTTTGTTTTTCACATGGAGCTCTTCTTAATGAAAAAAATGTTCTACAGACTCAAAGTAAAATGTTTACCAGGATTTTTACTCAAAGTAGAATGTTTACCAGGATAAAACTATCCAAATTTTAATACAAACTAGTTGGTTTTATATTATAATTGACACATTATACTTAATCAAAAAGGAAGGATGGCAATCTGGATATCATCTATTCATTATTTAACAGAAATATCTTTATACTTAAATTGCTTAAGTGCCAAAAATTAATATAAATTCTTATCAGCTTACCAGTAATTTAAAAAATACTCTTCACACTATCTTGCTTTTTTCCATAATTCACCATCTGGGGTGAAGGCATTTCCACTGAAACAGTTTAAGAATCCACAAATGGAAGATCAGTGGTTAACACTACTAATGGACTTCCCAGTTTCACATTACATCTGATTTTAGAGCTCTCTCATTAAAATAATTGGTTACATGGGGCTGGCCATTTAGCTCAGTTGGTTACAGCGCAGTGTTATAACACGAAGGTGAAGGGTTCGCATCCCTGTTCCACTCAGCCACCATAAAAATAAATAAATAATAATAGTGGTTACAGTAGAAACATGCTTAGTATGCTTAGCCATTTGAATTATGAATATTTAAAAGTATTTCAAGCTTAAAAAAAAAGGCAGAAACTCTGCTAGATAATTTGAAACAAAATATACCAGAAACAGATTTAACAGGATTAAATTTAACATTTAAGACAAGGTAAATAATAAATGCAATGCCCATAAAATTTCTCATGGGCATCTATTCCTCATGAGAAGACACAACCACAAAATAAATAAAACCAAACACTCCTGATTCTTTGCTTATGGCATGTCACGTGCTATATTCAATTCTGCTTTAATTTTCATAGGTACCAAAAAAGGTAAAAAAAAAAAAAAAAAAGCTTCTAAATTTGAAAACAAAATTACAGAAGCATTTGATGCAAAAACAAAACCTTGAGGTGGGTAAATCCTTACTAAGCATATTAAATCCAAAAGCCATAAAGGAAAATATAGACAGATACGATTATACAAAAATTAAAAATTTCTATATGACAAATACCATAAACCAACCAGAAGGTTGAGAGATCCCAGGATAGCAGGCCGACTGTTGCAAAATCATCTAACCTTATTACAAATGTATGACATAATCTTACTGAAAGGGAAAATGATTTGACCTAAGAAACATTGGAAAAGTGTTTTGACTAGAAGCTGTAAGGCTAAAGACAAGAAAAATAAAACTATTTAGTTTATCTGCCTGCCATAATTTCACAAGTGACAAAATATAGGCCCTTGATACAAAATGTTCTGTCCTTCCTACCTGAAGATGACAGTATTTATATAAGGTCAGATAATAATGTACTTTTCAAACAGTAGGGATGAATTTATTCTCAGTTCATCCAAAGACCTTCTTTGGTATCAAAGAAATGTATTTATGAACTGACTGACTGAGTAACCAAAACAGCCTATAGTCTGCAAACAATAATCCTTACAAAGAAAATATGAGCCTTTGGAAACCTAATTTATCACAGTTTTAATTTTATTAGAGCTATGGAGTTACAAATTTACCTAATCAACTCAAAAAAAAAAAAAAAAGAGGTATGCTCCTTCACTTTTTATTTATTACAGTGCCAACCTAGTATGAAGAATAAGTACTCTTAAACAAAAATGAAGAAAATGTTCCTAAAGTCACATCTACCAAACAGAAAAGTCTGGGGGAGGAAAATGTGTTACCAGATAATTTTTTATCTCACAAGGCCCACTGTTTGCTTTGATTTGGGCACTTATGCCCCCTCCAAGGGACAGGAAGCATGTGCTTGCTATTGGACATTAGAGGCAGGTAAACTAACTCAATACAGACAGATTTCACAAATACAGGTTCAAGCAATGCAACCCAGAAACTGACAGAAAATGAGTCCTGGTTTTTCACAGGAATAGCAAAGATTGAATAGCAACTGGATCAACATTTTACAGAGTAATACAGTTTCTGCAATAATGAATACTAAAAACTCTACACAGCAAGGTAAGTAAACAAGATTCCAAACAACCTGTGTATAGGGAACAAATTTAGTTAATAAAATCAGTACAGATTATACAAGCAACTGGTATGCATGGGATTAAGGCCATATCCACTTAGCAATATTCGTGAGAAGTATACTGTTAGCGCAATCTTCAAATACAGAAGGTAAACTACTTCTGTATCTTACGGAATACAATGAGAAATAAATGCTGACAGGCTGCCAGCAGGTGGGAAAGCAATAGGCTGAAAAAGCACTCTCTCCGTGTCAGGATTAAAAGTAATCACTACCTCTCTTTGCATGTGACATAGTCTTATATACAGAATCTTAGATAATCCATTAAAAAAATTAGAACTGACAAGCAAATTCAGCAAGATAGCAAGATAAAAGACAAACATATACAAATCAATTGCATTTCTATAAATGTGCACTGAACAATCCAAAAATGAAATTAAGAAAACAATTCCACTTACAATAGCACCAAAAGAAATAAAACACTTAGGAATAAATTTAACAAAAGTGTAAAACCTATATAATGAAAAACTACAATACATGTTGAAAGAAATTACAGAAGAACTAAACAAATGGAAAGATACCCCACATTCATGAATTAGAAGAATTAATCTTGTAAAGATGGCAATACATCCCAAATTGACCTACAGAGTCAACCCAATTCCTATCAAAATCCCAGCTGGCTTCTTTGGAGAAATTAACAAGTTGATCCCAAATTTCATATGAAAATGAAAGGGATCCACAATAGCCAAAATAATCTTGAAAAAGAACAACAAAGTTGGAGGACTCACATTTCTCACATTTTAAAACTTACTACAAAGCTACAGTAATCAAGACAGTGTGGTACTGGCAGGAATATGAATATACGGGTCAATGGCATAGAATTGAGAGTCCAGAAATAGGCCTCTACAGTTATGGTCAATTGATTTTCAACAAGGTTAACAGATTTGCAGTCGAATGACTTTCAACAAGGGTGCCAAAACAATTCAATAAGTAAAGAATAGTCTTTTCAACAAATGATGTTGGGACATGCAAAAAATGAAGTTGAACCTGAGGTTAGCATTTATGTTGCATTGTGAATGATGACCTGAATAAAATCTTTAGGTAGAGCAAGCAAGTAGTAGAGAAACAAGAGCAGGGATAATTCAGTAAGAAGAGTCAAGAAAATATGATGGGATTAAAATAACTTCAATAATAATGCCCATCAGTAACATTTTTCCCCATATACAGGTAAACAGTAGGGTTAAAAATCTTGGCTTTGGGCGGGGTGGGGAAGAAGAGACAACAATCACAACAATTCCTTGAACTTGTTAAGACAAATGAACAGATATGATGTTGATGGGGGGAGGGGAAATAAGGAGGGCGGATGAGGAATTGGTAAAGGGACACAAAAATCAACTACATTGTATTGATAGATTAAAATTTTAAAAAATTAAATTTTTTTTAAATCTTGGCTTTATCATCAACTTAAGAGACAACAATCACAACAATTCCTTGAACTTGTTAAGACAAATGAACAGATATGATGTTGATGGGGGGAGGGGAAATAAGGAGGGGGGATGAGGAATTGGTAAAGGGACACAAAAATCAACTACATTGTATTGATAAATTAAAATTTTAAAAAATTAAATTTTTTTTAAATCTTGGCTTTATCATCAACTTGGGACAGGACTACTCTCTCCAATTATATTTTAGATCTCTAGTACAGCCTGTGAAAAGCTGTTTTTCTCCTCAAAGTGTGACATTTACTCTTCCTATTCTATTTTTTAAGTGTTCTGTGTTTTCTTAGATTCTGTATTTATCCATTTGGCATCCATTAATCATAGGGCCAAAAGTAAAAGCCAAAGTTGTTTACATCTCTCCTGTGATCCAGAGCTCATACTCTAAACCATCTCCTTTATCTAACTCTCACACACCAAGTACCTGTTTCTACTGCCCTAAATCAACCAAGGACGAGGTACCAACTAGGGACAGCCCCTAGGCCACAAAGGCCACTAGAATTATTAAAACTGGCCAGTCCTAAACTGTTTACCCTGCCTTGCCTTATCTTTCCTGTGCAAACCCCAGTAAAATCTGTGGTCCATCCCTTCCCCTTGCTTCTTTCCATCTACTGACCGACACTGGTGCTTCCTTCCTCCTGTGGCCCCGTGTAGCATGCTGTGCCTCTGGTTTCTAGGGGAACCATGAGTAACATTAAACTTTTCTTCCAATGGCATTGACCTCTCCACGTTGTTACTCGGTCAACTTTATAAGACCCAGGCACAGATCAATAAGGAAATGATGCCCCATGACAATAACAATTTATAGTCAGCAGAAAATTTGGTTTTAAAGTGCATCAATTTCTTACCTTCTCCTGAAGTAACAATCAAGTTTTGCACAACATGTTATAGAAGCTGAACAGAACAAGGAAATGAAGCAGAGCAGAAGAGATGACTCGTCTCTCTCACGTCAGCCTCCTAATTCTCATTACTAACAAAAATACCTATTTCAACAGTATGTCAATACTTACATAAGTCTTTTGAAAACATGACTTACTACATTGAAAATGTGTCTTACTACATTAAAAACTCAATGACATAATTTTCTTCGGTACATTTAGTGTTTATAATTCAGCTATTTGTTCCAATAGTGTACACTACTCAGAATGATTTTTAACCCTACCATTTCCCTGATTAATAATGTCCCACCAGGGACAGGGGATCACATTTCAAATGTTTCAAAAGGTCTTTTTATCAGCTGCTTATGTCTTTCTAGTTTTATACTTACAAGTAAGAGGGCTAAAAGAACAATGGCAAAGTAATCATCGGTATGTATTTCTCAACATAAAGAAGAATATTAAAATTATACTAAAGAACTTAATTATTTAAATGGAAGCCACTCTCCTTCCTTTTGTGATGAAAAGTACATATAGAACATGAAAAACTTATCCCATTATCTGCTTTCAAAATTCAAATATTTCTAGGTTGGCTTTTCCTTTTTTTTTTTTTGTCTGTTTTCGTGACCGGCAACAGATTGCAACCCTCGGTGTTGCGCCCACACTTCGCTCAGCCAGTGAGCAGCCGGTCTGTATGTGGGAGTCTGTTTTCGTGACCGGCAACGGATCGCAACCCTCGGTGTTGCGCCCGCACTTCGCTCAGCCAGTGAGCAGCCGGTCTGTATGTGGGATCCGAACCCTCGGCGGGAGCGCCGCCGCACTCCCAAGCGGCGCACTGTAGCAGTGTGCCACCGGGCGGCCCCTAGGTTGGCTTTTCATAAAGAAAAGTGAACATGTAACATTTTGTATCTTCTCTTAATATGAAATGCAAGAGGCCCACCCAAGATAGCAAATTGAATCCGTATTTATCTAACTTCAGAAAAAGAAACTCAAGACAAAAAGAAAAAGCCCTTTAACATAAAAGTTATCTTAAAAGAATGACACTATTGCTTTACTTTTTTAAGTGTTAAGGACCAAAAAATAAAAACAAGCCATGGCAAGGCAATAAATCTATGTCACTTGGGGACATTTAGAATTATCTATTTATTACATTAAATATTTAAAAGAAATTAAGAATTCGATCTAGTCTCCAGGTCTTGTCTAGTTTTTTTTTCTTTTTTAAGAATTAGCTAGTGGTCAAATTATACTTTCCTCACTACCAGTATTTTTTAAATTAAGTCAATTAGGGAAATTTGGAGAAAAATAAAGCTAAATTTTCTGGCAGAAATGCTGACATACTGTCTGACCAGTAAATAGATATCCTCTTTTATTCCCTAAAAACTGTAACACTAGCCACTAGTTTGTTTTTTTTTTTAATGACATTCCCAATACAATATTCACTTTGTAATGCTACTTTTCTAAACAGACTTCCTAGAATTAAGTCAGCAAAATATGAATTTAAGGACGTATAACATTGTTTTCTTAGAAGAAAACTATTAAAGAGTCTTTTCCTTATTTTTATCTCTAATTTGGAATCTGTAAGTATAATTGAATAATATTTAAAATCTCTTAAGATTAGCTTTTCTACAATCAACTTTAAATTGTTAAAGGAAATACTTACTGGTTGCTCTGGTAAATCTTCTTCTTCCATGAGGACTGATATTTCTTTATTATCCTTATGTGACTGGATTGAAAGTCTCTCTGTCTTCACAGTCTGTTCAAAAAGGGGGGGATTCAAAGCTTTATATACCTGAAGTATTATCATTGAGGCCATCAGAGAATGATTTTTTAATAATTTGCTACCTCAAGCTTTCTACGTGAGTTCCAATCTCAAAATCTCAAACTTGCACATGGCTTTTCAAAATTGACATGTTGCACCAAGTCAAGAGAGGCGTACACAGTGATTTTTATAATACCTTGCAAAAGCCAACACGCGGAACCACTTCTGCTGGTTACTATCATGCCTAATTGCATTAAACATTTTACAATGACAGCCATGTGCAGATAAAAAAAACAATTTTTTTAAGGATTAGAGTTACATTTAAAATGATAGAGACTGACCTAGCAAGTCAGTGAGTTATGATAACATCTAATCTGCTTTAATGTGGAACATTTACATAATACACAGAATCACTTTAAATAGGACAAACTGGATTATCAAATACAATCAAACCAACTATCTGTCTATATGTAATCAATTTAAAGGAGAAAATTCTTCTGGATCTTAATAATGAAAATAAGTAAAGTGAAACCTTGAATTTCAGAATTAAGGAAAAATAATCATGTAAAGCTAGGGCCCAATTTAATTCTGAAATAGTAAGCTTCCACTAAATATACTGCCTAGTTATTTAAGCAAAATTTTTACCTTCTCAGTCCCTGCTCTTGTCCTGATTCTCAAATAAGAAAAAAGAAAAATAGGATTCTAAGCCCTACATTTAATGGTAAGACCACCTTACTGTGCCCTGACAAGAGACAGACAGAAATTAGAAAATAAATATATTATAAATATGAAATAATCTACTTACATTTAACAAAAATGAGAATAGCACTTCTCCCAAATAGATGCGATTACTTACTTTTAGTTAGTCACACGTTTCTACTTCTTCTACCATCCACTGTACCTAACTTAACATACAAGTACAAAGCTAAAGTACAGAATTTTATTGCAGAAGAAATAAAAATAAATAACATGAAAAGGAAAACAAAACTTCAGTTGTGCCAGTATACCACCACTCTACTTCTACTACTGTCTTGGTGCAGTACAACACACTTTTAGAGCCACACTCCAGAATGAGAAAAGGAGAGAGGGCCGGCCCGTGGCTCACTCGGGAGAGTGCAGTGCTGATAACACCAAGGCCCCGGGTTTGGATCCCACATTAGGGATGGCCGGTTCGCTCACTGGCTGAGCGCGGTGCTGACACCACCAAGTCAAGGGTTAAGATCCCCTTACCGGTCATCTTTAAAAAAAAAAAAGAAAAGAAAAGGAGAGAAAACACGTGTAAGGGATACTATTAAATGTAAAACCGTCCACCTCTGACACAGCTTTATTCCCTGCCCTGATCTAGAATATCAAAAGAAAAAAAAAAAAGCTTAAAGGTCAGAAGCACTTGATGCTCAATGCACTCACGTGTAGCTCATACAGAGCTTCAAAAGCTAAGTTCTCCTACTACATGACGTAGATAACTAGTGCTGCAGAATTAGAGTGCAATAACTAAAGCTCACAGGGGCTATCTTCCCTGAACTTGTTTTGCTCCACTCAGAAGAGCATAATCAACATGACATGAAACTGATTCACAACTTCAAAAGATGAAACATTTTTTATTTTACCAGTTTGTATCTATCGTAGTTTTAGACTGAAATGTGTTTTCTTTATGGGATTTTAGTACTGTCTAAACGTACGTTATGTTTATATATGATTTTATCCCTTAAGAAAGAGCAAAATAGGACCCAATCACTAGAAAAAGGTAATGCCTTTAATACCTCAATTGTTAAATTTTTGTATGACAAGCTCTCATCTATGCAAGAAGTGATAATATTCCAAATTTTCCTTAACTGAGGACCATGACTATAAAAACTGCAATCTCTAATTAGCATATTCTTGACAAGGGAAAAAGGAGGGGATTACCCACCCACCCCCATGAAGGAAGAGTTATAAAATCCACTTGGGTAAGAGAGAATTGTAAAAAAGGATACTCAATAACATGTGCTTTAATTTTGCTTTTAAACATAAAAACTAATTTAAAATCTGAACAACATTAAAAGAGAATGTAAGATTTTTTACTGGTCAAAAGAGTTCATAGGTTTTAAAAAGAAACACTACTCTGAACAGTGGGGAAATAAATTCTCAAGCCACCCAAGACCAAATTTTAAAATCCTGAATTTTATTAGAAATATGGTAATATTACATTACTTTTATAATAGAAAGAGAAGAATTTATTTTTCTTGAGATAAGTTCTTATGGTTATGTTGCAAGAAAACCTTCTTGAAGGGAAAAATTGGAAGACATTCCTTTCTACCTCTTCCATTTCTTCTCTGAAAATAAGCACCCTTTGTTGTTTCCATCTTAAAATTACATTTATTTTCTCAGCTTTTCAATCTAGGGGAATAAAAAGGGAATAGATAATTTTTTTTTTTCTGGCGGCTGGCAGTACAGGGATCTGAACTTGTGACCTTGGTGTTATAAAGCTGCACTATAACCAACTGAGCTAACCAGCTAACCCAATTTCTATATTTAGAAGAAAAGAACTTTAAAAATCAGGCTTGATATCTCAAAGTCACTGGTCAGTGACCACCAATAATTCTGATCATTTTTAAACCAAAAAAGCAGACTACAAGGAAATAATATGATTTATTACAGAATCTTCTGGGATTCTACTGGAAACATGTGATATGTGGGAAGTCTGCAAACACATATTCTGGTACATTTGTGTATAAAATGTATTTTTTTAGAAAATATGTAATTCTATCATAACATGCAACTACTTTCCATCAATACAATATTCTTTCTTCTAATAATTTTTACCTAAAAGACCTGAAATATAAGAACATAACATAAAAATGCAAATAGTCATCACATTCCCAGCACTCACAAGTGTGCTAAAACTTTTTATATTAAGATCTCACACCATTTTCTGCAAGTGGCACATGTTTTACAATCAGAAGTCAAATTTACTAGCAATGAGATGAACGTGTTATATAACATAGACACAAAGTTCCAGTACTTAAGTACAGAATTACAATAAAAACCATAGTATTTTCATTTCTGTGTATTAGTTCAATGTTTCATTTTTTTACCATTGGTATAACCTGACATTACATCCATGAGACTCATCTTCTAAAATATCAAACAATATAACTGTTATGAAGCATATTTTTATTAAGATTTTTATTAATGTGTGGATTGCTTTAGCACTTAAAAGAAGTAGGTCAATCACATTTTTATTAAGATTTTTATTAATGTGTGGATTGCTTTAGCACTTAAAAGAAGTAGGTCAATTAGCAAATGTTTAATTTACCAAGGCATCCTCAAACAATACTTATTATATAACTTGAAGAATGAAAACAAAAAGCAAATACTCCCTTCTAATGGCTTTAAGATGATTGCTTCAAGTATTGTTATTCAACAATTATTGATTTATTGTCGGGGGGGTTTATTAATGACTTCAGAGGCAAATGTCCTGATACCCAAAGCACAACCTAAATCCTAAATATATCAGTTCAAAATAAATTCTAATTTATAAACAAGGCCTTATAAGGCAAAGTCAGAAACAGCGTCAGGAAAATAGTTTCAAAACATAAGAAAATATTTCTGTGGTCTCTTACAAAACAGTGCTTATTACCAGTGTGAAGTGGGATGATACAAAGTAGAAAAATGGACTTCATAATCAGTAGAACATATACATTAGTTTTCAAATAAGACGTAAACAAAGGTGTACTCCAATACCTACAAATTTCTTGCTGAAAATTAGTCAAAAATAACAATATCTCGTGGGGGAGGAGAATAACAGAGGTAATTAAGGAAGACCTGCCCTACGCCAGTCTTTAAAACCAATTATAATGGCTGAGGGTAAGAGACTATCATTTAGTGAGTATATATAATACACCAAGTATTTTTACATTCACTGACTCACCAAATCCTATTGCAACAACTATCCTAAGACACAGGTGGTATCATCCTCATATTATAGCGAACTTAACTGGAATTCAGAGATTTAAACAATTTGTCAAAGAATAACAACATTGTTGGCTGCACAACATTGTGAATGTACTTAATGCTGTAAATTGTATGCTTAAAAATGGTAAAAATAGTTAATTTTATGTTATGCATATTTTACCACAATAAAAAAAGTACAAAAACTCATAAGACTAGAAATGCCAAAACAATGATCAAATTAAAAGTATAAAAACTCATAGGAGACTAGAAATATCAAAACAATGATCAAATTTAAAATACGGACTAAATGAAGAAAATTTAGTATTTAAGAAATATTGTCAGAAAAACTGAATATCAATGTGGAGAAAAACAGGTCCACACCATATGCTATAATTATAACTATAAAAAGAACTAAGCATTCAAAAAATTTTGGCAAAAACAGGACAGCATATTTATCTCATCTGTGGAAAAGAGATAAATTTATGGGCAACAGAAGAAAGCATAAGCAACAAATCAACAGCACCAATTATGTAAAATAAACTTTCATGCAACAAAAAAACAAATCTAAAATTTAAAGGATACGGGCTGAGCCCGTGGCACACTCTGGAGAGTGAGGAGCTGGGAGCGCAGCAGCACTCCCGCCGCGGGTTCGGATCCTATATAGGGATGACCGGTGTGCTCACAGCGCTCACTGGCTGAGTGCAGTGCGGCCGGTCTCAAAAAGGACAAAAAAAAAAATTTAAAGGATACAACAAATGGAAGTGATATCTGCAATAATTATGATAGATAAACCTTAACGTCTACCATATAAACCAAACCAATTCAACATTTACCTATCATTTATTATTATGTGGCAAACAATGACTAACACAACCTGTTAAAGGATACAAAACAGGCAGTTTAACTAACCAGGAAAATCAAATCAGCACTTGAGAAAAAAGACTCTCACTAACTGAAGAAAAATAAATTGTAATATTTTAAAGATACCACTTCCTACCTATTAAACTACCAAAAGTAAATCTAAACAACGAAACCTAAAGTTATCTCTGCTTTAGGAAAATAAGACATAGTCAGAGGCACAGCTATAAAATCACATGTATCCTCAGACTGTTCCCTGAATAGAATATAAAAGAGGTCATAATACTGGCTGTGGCCTAACCTGAATAATTCTTTTCAGGTATTTTCCCAAGAGTTACATACAGGGGAAAAAAGCTAATTCTATTTTTTTTAAATAGTGTAAATTTGTTGTTCTCAGAAATGAAAAATTAGAAACAACCAACATGTGAAGAATGATTTAACTAAGCTGTAATTCATTTTTTTGTCTTTTTGTTTTGTCTTGTTTTTTCTTGGGGTTTTTTTGTTTGTTTGTTTTTTAACTAAGCTATAATTCTATAATTGAATATTCCATATTAAAATGAAACTGTAACTATTTCAATATGAGCTTATTTAAAATGTGAAAAAAGCATGTAATTTTTTATATTATAATTTAAAAATAGCTTACATATAATTTGATAGTCAATAGCAGATACAAAGTTACATATTTAAAGATTTGTACAGTAAAATGCTTAAGTATATATTTTTAAAATGCTTCTACAAAAATGTTCAAGACATTAAGCTAAAACTGAACATAAATTCTGCATGCTTACCCCACCCTTCTTCTTCAGGAAAAAATTTCAACTTTAAGGGAAAAGCAATTTAAATTGTAGCAATTCTCCCTTACCCCCAAAATCTTTAAAAAGTTCATAACAACAGTACAGACAGAAAGATCCACTTAATTTTCTTGCTCTGTTATCTCTTTCATAGGAAGTCAAGTTACTCAGATACTGTACTCAAATCCAGGGTTGGTTCATTTTATGGTTCTGAGCAAAAGCATTAAACTTCCAATAGTTAAAGAATTTGCTATTAGAAGAGACTTCACATTTGGTTTCACCCTTCCAGGCAGAAATTATTCTCTTGCTAATGCAAGAAAATATATAGCATAAGATGTTACAAGGGATATAGAGTATTATAGATCTTTGGAGGTAATCCTTATTTTTAGGGTTGAGGAAATTAAACCAAAGAGGGGAAGGCATTGCCCTAACAAACCTCTAAGTAACAGAACTAGTGGTAGAACAAGACTCGGAACTCTCTTGTCTGAAGCTTTTTTTCCCTATGTGCAGAACTGAGCACACAATCCTCCCTTTTATAACTCCATTCCTAATATTATTCCATTCCTCAGGCTACATCTTTCTTTCTTTGGCAGTTAGCCTGTACGGGGATCTGAACCCTTGATCTTTTTTTGTCATTAAATCTCTAACTATCCTATGTTACATTACTTTGATCTTATAGCATAACAGCACGTTCTCAAAGTATTAAAATGTTTTAAATTTATAAACTCAAAATATATTTTTCAGCCCGTGTTGCGCCCCCGCACCGCGCTCAGCCAGTGAGCAGGAACCAGTCTCCACATGGGATCCAAACCCTCGGCGGGAGCGCCACCGCGCTCCCAAGTGGCTCTTTTTTATGCTATTTATTAATATCCTGTACAGTCTAGCAAAAATAACTTATTTGATTTCTCTTTACAACCAGAAGTCTTTAATTTACAATGTACAGACTTTGATTTACTGTTAATGAAGCAAGTAATTTTAACTATAAGGTATGTGAAAATAAATTTTTACCATTTCTAGACAGATAAACATAATTTCAGAAAAACAAAATATCTCCCCATCTACTAAAACCTCAGTTATTAGTGAAAGAGTTCCCTGCTTCATTATTCATTCTTCACAACTACTTCTCTAACTTCTACTTATGGTTTGCAAATCCAACAGTTAACAATTCTGTTTAGATTATTCATTTTTCCTTGGTCCTAGGATTCCTGAGAAATCCTGATCCTAAATTTCACAATGACAGAGACTACTTTATTCTTAGTATCTGATAGCACATAGCAGGAATTAGATAAATATTTGTTTAATCAAGCACCATTTCCAGTCTCTTGATTCCTCTAAATTTTTACTTAAAACTAGTTCATTAAGAACCATCTATATATTTAGAGGCACAAAAAACTCAAATCTTCACTTTTCCAATGTCATCAGAGATGCCTAGGGCTGACCCCGTGGCTCACTCGGGAGAGTGCGGCGCTGGGAGCGCAGCCACGCTCCCGCCGCCACCGCGGATTCGGATCCTATATAGGAATGGCCGGTGTGCTCACTGGCTGAGTGCGGTGTGGGCGACACCACACCAAGGGTTGTGATCCCCTTACCGGTCATGAAAAAGACAAAAAAAAAAAGAGATGCCTAAATCACAATTTTAACTCTTTACCAAGTTTTTAAACTGATTCAAGGAACATTTTTTTTTTTTTAAGATGACTGTAAGGGGATCTCAACCCTTGGCTTGGTGTTGTCAGCACCATGCTCAGCCAGTGAGCCAACCAGCCATCCCTATATAGGATCCGAACCTGTGACCTTGGTGTTAACAGCACTGCACTCTCCCGAGTGAGCCACGGGCCGGCCAAGGAACATCATTTTGAAACCTATGTTAACTGAAAAGTTCCCTTCAAATATAAACAAAGAATGAAACGGATGTAATTAAGGATTCTGAGATGAGATTATCCTGGATTATCTGGGTAGGTCCTAAATGCCATCACAAGTTTCCTTAAAAAGAGAAAAGCAGATAGAAATTAACACACACACAGAGGAGAAGGCAGTGTGAAGATGGAGGAAGAGATTAGAGTGATGTGGCCAAGGAATATCAGCAGCCATCAGAAGCAGAAGAGACAAGAACGATTTCCCCCAGGGCCTCTGGAGAGAGTTTGGCCCACCAACACCCTGATTTCAGATTTCTGGCCTCCAGAATTGTGAGATAATAAATTTCTGTTGTTTTAAACCTCCAACTTTGGGGTAATCCATTATGCAGCCACAGGAAACTAATACGAATAGCAAAGAAGTTTTTCGTGTTTGTTTTTTGCTATTACCTCTCTGCTTGGGCTTGTTGGCCATCTCCTGGCCACTGAATAAAATACACAAGCTGAAAACAAAGGTGGGAAACGAAGAAAAGTACATAAATAAGAGAACATGACTGCACACACAGCTGAAAAAATGCTTCCAAACATTAAAAATATAGGGTGAACATAAAACACTTAAAATTTTTCCACATAATTGGAAAGTTTGCCTCTGTAATAAAACTGTCGCATAACTCCAAAGTTAGCATTCTGCTGCTTTCACTCTGGGTCAAACTCAACTCTGTGCTCTAACAAACTGAGCCAACCAGCCAGCCCTAAAGGCTATTAATTCTAACTTCAAGCAACAAAGTAAATGAGAAAGGTAAAATTTAGAAACTTATTCACTTTTTTGATAAAGTCTCTGATTGAAACAATTTTGCCAGAGGCTTTCTGTACTATTTTCTGGATGGCCTAAATGAAAGGACCTAATCTACAGAGGCAAACAGTCCCAAACTTTGAAATGTCCTCTGAATGCAACTCAAAAAAGATGATACACAAATTAAACTCACTCAACCAAAAGAACAGTACATGACTATAAAGCATTTTGGGATACCGAACTAAAAAAAAATTCGTGCAAAGAACAGAACCAAGACTAGTAACAGTATCTTATAAATTAGTTATAACATATTACAGCCAGAAATAAAAATTAAAATAAAATTATACTAAATGCATGTGGTATCCTAGATTGGATTCTTTCAGAGAAAAATTGTAGCGGAAAACGTAGTGAAATCTGAATAAAGTCTGCAGTCTAGTGAACAGTAATGAAATAGTAATGTACCAGTGTTGGTTTCTTAGTTTTGACAAAGGAACCATGGTTAAGTAAGATGTTAACAAGAGGGGAAGCTAGGTAAGGGGTAAATAAGAACCCTCTGTACTATCTCTGAATTAGATTTCTGGAAATCTAAAATTATTCCAAAATAAAAAGTTTATTTTAAAATAGGAGAAATACCGGCTAGCCACCAAAATAATTAAATAAATAAATAAAATAAAATTTGAGATACCACTACACACTTACCAGAATGGCTAAAATAAACAAAAGAAAACTGACCAAGTGCTGGCAAGGATGGGGAGCAACAAGAATTCTGTACAAATTAGAGCAATGTACAACCAGAAACTGTACACTGTGGGTGGGAATGCAAAATGGTACAGTATACCATTACAGAAAATAGTTTAGCAGTTTCTTATAAAGTTAAACGTATACTTAACATACAACCCAGAAATCCCACTCTCAAGTATCTACCTAAGTGAAATGAAAACTTATGTTCACGTAAAAACCTGTATGTGAATGTGCACAGTGGCTCTTTACATATACATGCTAAAGACTGGAAACAACTCATATGCCCTTCAAACTGGTGAACAGATAGACAAACTGTAGTATGTCCATGCGATGAAATACTACACAACAATTCACAGAACAATCTGGATTGTTCACAACACAACTGAGAACAATCTCGAATGTGTTATGCTAAGTGGAAGAAGCCACCCTGAGAAGCCCATATTTTAATATTCCATTTATATGACAGTCTTTATATGACATAACTGTAGGGACAGAAAACAGAACAGTCATTGCCAGCTGTAGGGGAGGGGGGGAAGGGGTTGGTTACAGAGGCACAAGGGAACTTTTCCGGGATTATGGAACTATTCTATATCTTGATTATAGTGGCAGTTACACAATTGTAGGCATTTATAAACTCACAGAAGTGTACACTTAAAAGAATTTACTGTATGTAAACTATACCTCAAAAATTATAATAGAATCTGTTTAGATTTTTAGAACGAAAATCATGTATAAAGTTGAATAAAATTCTATGACTTACACAAACAAATAAATAAAATTATAAACACAGTTGGACCAACAGTTTATTTATGAGTACACAGATTTGAAATGTTGGCTAATAAAATTATAAACAGTTGGGTCGACAGTTTATTTATGAGTACAGAGATTTGAAACATTGGGTAATAAAATTATAAACAGTTGGATCAACAAACAGTTTATTTATGAGTACAGAGATTTGAAATGTAGGCTGTATTACCTGATATCATCATAGGAGTTTTCCATTAGATAGCTGACTTAAATAAGATCAAATTATATAATGGGCCGGCCCATGGCTCACTCGGGAGAGTGCGGTGCTGATAACACCAAGGCCCCGGGTTCGGATACCATATACAGATGGCCGGTTTGCTCACTGGCTGAGCGTGGTGCTGACAACACCAAGTCAAGGGTTAAGATCCCCTTACCGGTCATCTTTAAAAAAAAAAAAAGATCAAATTGTATAAATTCTTATTTTTTAAATTTTAAATGTGACTACCTTCAAACAGATACCCTTACCCAAACTACACTGGAGTGGCAGAAGAATTTTACCCCTATCTTAAACCATTAAAGGCAGACCTATACAACATAATTATTCAGATATAATTACACCAAAAATAGAAGCTGATATTCATTTAAAAGAGAAAAAAAGAGAGGTTGGCCAGATAGCACAGTTGGTTCAAATGAGGTGCTGAGAACACCAAGGTCCAGGGTTCATTCCCTGTACTAGCCAGCTGCAAGAGAATAAAGAAAAGACTTTAAAATAGCTTATTTAAAGTCTTTATCTAGTAAATCCAATGTATGGGCTCCCTTGGGGACAATTTCTATTTTACTGCTTTTTTTCCTGTACATGGGCCATACTTTATTGTTTATTTGCATGTCTTGTAATATTCTGTTGAAAACTAGACATTTTAAGTAATGTAATGTGACAGCTTTTGGAAATTAGAATCTCCTCCTACTCAGTCTTTGTTGTTGTTACTGTTTATTGTTTATTTCTTTTAGTGACTTTTCTGAACTAATTATGTAAAGTTTGGGTTCTTTGCCATATGTGGCCACTAAAGTGTCTGCTCTGTTATTTAGTGGTCAGCTAATGATTGGACAGAGATTTCCTTAGATGTCTCAAACCAGTAAGTCTCCCAGTCTGTACTGATGCGCTCTGCACATGTGTTAGGGACATCCTTAACACTCAGCCAGGTACTTTACAACTCTGTCTTAGGCTTCACTTCCCACTTGTACTGAGCCTCAAGATCAACCAGAACTGAGAACCTTCTTACATTCTCAGAAATCTATCAGAGCTTTACAAAGAAAATTTTCAGATGTTCTTACTCTGCCATTTTTCCTGACATTCTTTGCACTGAATTTTGAGACTCCTTCAGCTCAATGTTTATACTTACTAATGTTATTCTGCTATTCAGTCCATTTTTTATTTTTAAAATTTCAATATTTACATTTTTCTCATTTGCCTTTTTATTTCCTCTAAAATTACTAATAATGCTTATTATTTAAAATCTCCTTCAGTTTATACTAATCACTTATTTCCTTTACTGTTGATTGCATTTGGTACCTCTTTCATAGCATTAATTTTCCTCAAATGACTGATAAATCTGGGTTTCTAGTTCATATTTATAGTTGAGAGTTTCAACTAAACAGTTTTTCCTCGGAGTGGATGAGGATCATTGTTCATCTATCTGTTGGTGTTTGCAGGTTGTAGACAAATACATCCACTTCTAGTGACTGTGGAAGAGGAGTGAAATATGCAATTAGGCAGTGTCTGCAGGTAATTTGCTTTCTGGATATGAATCCCAGTCTCTTCTGAACATAAATTATTTGGGATATAGCTGGTTTCTATGCCAGGACTCTCACTTTAGAGAGTGGCTATCATACCTTTTACCGAGGGAGAAACACTGAAATTATCTACTCACTTTACTTTTTGTTTCCTCTGCTTTTGTTGTAGAGGTCTATGGTTACTTCAGGCTATGCTTGCTCCTCTCTCTAGCCTGAAAATTCATTCATTCTTTTATAGAATATTTATTTCATGTCTACTATGTGTCAGGCACTTGTCTAGATACTGGGAATTCAGTGAAGAACAGTCCACAGTCTCAAGGAACTTTTTTTATTCTAATGGAGAAATAAACAAATACATTAGGTAATATAATTTCACAAAGTGAAAAATACTATGGAAAATAAAACAAAGTAAAGAATAGAGAGTGACTACAGGGGAGCTATTTCATATGGGGTGATCATTTCTGAGATGGTAATTTATCAGCAGAGATCTGAATAATGAAAAGGAGAAAGCTATAAGATGTGAAGGAGAACTTTTCAGGAGGGAGCAAGTGTAAAGAAACTGAAAGGGTAACAATCTTGGCATTATTTGAGAAAAAGCAAAAAGACCAGTGTTAGCAAGCAAGTGAGTGGTAAGAAAGGAGGCCTGAGAAGCAGAGTAGGGCCAGATCACACACAGCTTGTAACACATAGGAGTTTAGGAAGGCAATGGGTGCTTCAAGCAAGACAATGACATGATTTGATTTACATACACTAAATGCTCTGTGGAGAACAGACTGTAAGAAAATAATGACCTCCCCAGGCAAATTGTTCAATGTGTTTAAAAGCATGTCTCTGGGTTTTATCCAGGGGACAAACACCAGATGCTCAAAATCCAGGACAAGGGCCAGGAAACTGATGAATGCTCTTGGCACCCTTCCTATCTTCATATTTGTTTACTTGGAGCCTAGTACATTTCTGAAACTTCTACATATACTTTCTTTCTTTCCTTTTTTTTGGCAGCTGGCTGGTAAGGGGATTCAAACCCTTGACCTTGGTGTTACTGTGCTCTAAGCAATCTACGTATCCTTTCAATTGTGACCTACTAGTTTCTCTGCAATCCAATCTCACTGTTTCCTGTCTTTCAGAAATCCATTAAAGTCTCATCAGCTGAAGGCAACCTTTCTTCATTTACTACCTTTTAAAAAACATCTAACTTACCTACTAACATATCCACTCAGAATCCTTTGTACTCAGAGTCCTACTGAAGTAGACACAAATAACCAGCAGGCCTACACTCATCTGACCTCCCTTAAGGCTCCCTTTACAGTGATCCTGAGAGACAGCCTTTTTGCTCTCACAACTTAGGCAACAGCACAAATCACATATCCGTCAACCAAAAAACTGCAACCACCTATAACTTCCCTGATGGACTTTCTGCAGACATATAAAAACCATCACCATGCTGGTCAACTCCTTCCATAAATATACAGCCCAGCCAACCAACTGTGGTAAAATTGGTGAATTCTTCTGGCTACTTTAATTGGGAGGCATGACTCACTAGCATATCATGGTATATTGTCAGCTGTAGGAATATTTATAGTAACTATACACTTAATAGAATACTATCAGAACTTACTGAGAAAGTTTTTTTAAAAAATATATTTAGGCCGTACCAAGTTAATAGGAGAAATATTTGATCAGGAATAGATTCTCTAAGAATTGTTTTTATAATTTCTAATATTACTTCTTAGAAAATCATCCTTTGAAATTGTCTATAAAACAATCGTCAATAAAAATCAACACAAACTTTTCCATACAAGCTTCCAATAAAACAGGGAGATGTGTTACATAGGAAAAATTCCAAAACCACAGTAAAAAGTATTGAGAAAGAACGGGTTAATCTGAATTAGCTGTGTCAAGGTGAGCTTAATAGTAGTCAAACAGTTCTTTTACTACATTCCTTCCAAGACTTCCAACTTAGACCTCTCTTCCATTTTTAGTAACTTGTCAGTCAGAGCATAAGAATTTCTCTAATGTTTGGAGATCCAGACTCCATAGAACTCAAAAACTCCAAAACTTTGTCTTCATCCTTTTTTAATCTGTGAATTTAACATTTCTAAGAGAATCACATTCTTTTCTGTAGGTGCTGTGGCCTGACACATGGTATTATACTCCAACACATATTCTATAAATGTATTGCTTCTGGTTATATAGAAAAAACGTGTACCCTGTTTCATCCATTTTCTAGCATCCTATATAATTCTATATATCTCATCTACCTATCAATCCTATATACCAAACAGCTCTCCACTATTTGGATAATACTTACTATACTAACAGAATTTTTACCTATTTATTTCTTTGGTCAAGGAATTTTTTACTAGAATTTGTTCAATATTCATTACATTAAGACCCCTTACATTCGGATCCCCTACTGATTGATCAACCACCAAAAAAATTTTTTAATAAAATTTTTTTTTTAAAAAGACCTCTTAGAAAAATATTGTAGAATAATGCATAAAACGTTCTTTTCAAAATATTCTGGGTTCAGATCCCCGTACTGGCCAGCCACCAAAAAAAAAAAAAAAAAAAATTCATTATTGAGTGCCTATGATTATGTCAACATTTTCTAAACACTAGAATAAATAAATTATGTTAATGGTTGAATATTCTAACCACGTTCTTGAACTAAAACTTTCAGGTTTTCAGAAAACATTTATTTTGCATAGGAAATACCTGACCACCCCTCTAGAATGTTCTAGAATGTTCTCCCATTCTTCCATCTAATTCTTTTCCTTTTTTTTTTTCAAGAGTCATTTTTGCTTCTTTTCTACAGCCTTTTCTAACTCCTTTGGCACAATGCCTTGCACATAGTAGATAATCAGTAAATACATTTTAGTTTATTTTTCTATTAGATTTATTTTTTCTTAATTGACATATAACAATTGTATATATCTATGGGTACAATGCTGAAATGTATGTCTTTGCTGTCAGAAGAACGATAAAATCTAGGTTTAGTTCTTTTATTAATGTTTTATTTCTCCAAACTTATTTACTCCTTCAAACATCCATCAGACAAAAAAGCCATCACCCAGAATTTCAGTGCTGTCATTTCAGCCCAGAGAGTGAAACAAGTTTTTTAACAGTCATTATTTTACCCTTTTCACCATAGTTCCTCTCTGTAAGAAGCAGGTTTGGCAAGCAAGCACAAGGTATGTTTGGAGTATAAACTCTGGAACCAGACTACTTAGGTTCAAATACCAGCACTAATGAATGAACAGTGTGGGATCTCAGACAAATTATTTAACTTTCCTAGGTCTTAGTTAATTCATCTGTAAAACGTGAATAATAACAGTGCCTTTCTCATAAGCTTGTCATAAGGACTAAATGAGTTAATATCTATAAAGCTCTAAAAATAGAGCCTGGTACATACTAAGTGTGATATAAGTGTTTGTTGAAGAAAAATAAATATCTTAGACATAAGATAAACAGAAAAGAAATCTGGTCTTGAGTGAAAGTTAATTCACTAACTAGTTCCTTAGTTTTTCCAAATGGCAAAATAGTAAAACTATTAAGGGTAAAGGTCCAAATAACGAGATTCCAATTAGAGACTAAACAAGTTGGGCCTGTAGCCCTGATAATCTTTGTCACTTGGCTTTGATTTCAAAACTCTACCCAAGAACTTTCCCTACAAGTCCTCAAGAAAAGATGTTTTTATGCTCCTGGGCAATACATGTACATAACATTGAATACACACAGCCTTGTAACACCAAGGTCAAGGGTTCCCCAAACCAACGAGCCACCAAAAAAAACCCCCAAAAACAAAAAAACACAACACTGAATGTCAATCACATGCTGTTACTCAGCAAATATATGGAACTCATCATAGTCACAAATACTCTCAGAAGATTCAACTGTGAGTTGTTGATACCATTAATAGCTAACATTTATGGAATGGCTCAGGCACTGTTCTAAGTACTTTTAATATATTAACTAGTTTAATCCTTTCAGTAAGTCTATAAGATAGGTACTATTTATTACTATAACCATTTCACAGATGAGAAAACTAAGGCATAGAAACTAACTTGACCAAGGTTATATACCTATTAAGTTACCAACCTGGGATTCAAGCCCAGACAGGCTGGCTTCAAAGCCTGAACTCTCAAAGGACAGCTATGTGCCTCATAATGGAACATCACAGACAGGACTGATGATTTTTAAAAGCATCAAGTTAAAAATGTATGATATACCATGCTACAATCACTAACAGCCAGAATTTATAAGTCAGGTAATGAGAAAATGCTAAAAAGAAGGTGAATTTTCTTCTTTACTCTTTCTCATTCTCATTCTTCTTCCAGGCTTCCCAAGTGACTTATGCACTAATACAACTGAAGAGCTTTAAATAGTGCCTGGCACATAGTAAGTGCTCATTAAGTGTTAAGAGGTGGTAGTGGTAAAAATAGTAGAATAGCCCTGCTGACCCTGTCTTACTCTTATCGCTAGGATAGGCTAGGAACTGTTGATTTCTCTACCATCTTTTACCTTCTGTGATTATGGGAAATGAACTGGGACAATAAATAAATGCAGTCCACTGTCACAAATGCTAATGACTCCTCAATGCTGCTACTTTCACCTGACCGTATACACATGAGCAAACTTTCATTCCTCAGTTCTCTTTTCTTGGTTTACAAAGACTGGACTGGGGCCATAAAAAAGTAGAATAAAGCAGCTTTGTAACCTTTTGACTAGGTGCCCAGGACAGAGGCAAAGTTTGTGAAAAACAACTGAATGAACCTAAACTTAGATTGGTAGTTGGAAATTATCAAAGGATTCTAACGATAGCAGCTCTGCATATAACCGAACATTTTCAACCTCATGATTCTAGACTACTGCAGTTTTAAAAATCATGTGCCTAAACACGGTAAAGAACAAAGACAACAGTAACAGTAATCAGGGCAATAGGGCCTCCCTCTCTCAACTGTTCTGCACAATTATTTTGGTTAAAAGCTTTACAGAATCAAGGTACACTTCAGAGGAAAAAACTAGCAAAGCCAAACATTTTCAATTTCAAAAAGACAATATTGGAAAAAAATCTAGCAGTCACTAGAATTTTTCAAACTGCAGGTACACTGCATTAGGAGGTTATCATATCAACTTAGTGAATAGAGACCGACAGTTTGTTTTAAATGAAATATAATAAAACAAAATAGAATAGAAAACATAATAATGCACAACCAGTAGTAAAGATAAATACTGTTTCACAAAACTTCGGTTTCAACTTTAAATATTTATATATATATATATATATGTATGTATATGTGTGTGTGTATAAGTACTGGTTAACAATGTAAAATGCATCTTATCTTGGGTCATGATCAAAAAGTTCGAAAGTCACTTTACCAGAAATAAAATACTGGCCAGTCAAAAAAGGAAGAAAATATCCAGATCACTACATATGAAACAACAGAGTTTTGGTGGTTCTCTAAATTACTTTTATAAAGGCAAGCCTCTGAAAGAAAACAGAAAAGGAAAAGGAAACCACCTGAGTAAGAATCAATAGTTCAACAGTTACTCCAAAAAAAAAATTTTTTTTTTTTCACAGAATGTGTGGTACCAACACCAAATAAATACAGGAGATACAAAGAAATGAGATAAAGATTTTCAGCTCATCTAGCTACTAAATGCCCTACCAAATAAGAGAGATGGTCTATTCTCTTTGCAAAAGCTCTAGTTCTCAATCTCAGGAGCACTTATTCACCAGTGTTACCTAACCACTGCTTCCTAACCCGGAGCAAAGTAAGACCTGGTGAAAAGGAAAAGCAGATTTTAAAAATTCTACCTGTATTTTAAATTATCATTACAAATGTTTCCTAAATTTGACATCTTTAAACTTAAGAGAGAAAAATTCAGTGAACTAATAACACACTGATTACTAAGGCATTTTTAATAAGACACTTGTACTATTTTTTATCCTAAAATGTTCTCTAAAGCCTGAAACATTCCAAGAAAAAAAGTGATACACATATTTCAGATTATGTTGTTGGTAAAGAGAGATTATCATATTACTATTAATTTAGTTCATTATCAAATAATGAACATCATTGTGCTAAATTAAATTTTCCTCTTCCTTTGAAAGGGAGGAGGAGCACAACAGGTGGAGCTGACCTAAATCTTTTTCAAGTACTATGGAAACTGAAGAATAAAGGTCAATTCCAACTGAAAACTAATCATTCTAATTTATTCCCATAGTAACAGTGCTGAAACCAACAAATACCAATATTCCTAAATTCAGTAATTACTACATTATTAAATTTCAGGTGAAAGAAAACTATTGAAATTTTAAAAGACAAACTGACTATCAAATCCACATGGAGAATTGCTTTGAACCAAAAATTAAATGCTTAAGTAAAAGTAAAGAACATTCTAAATACCAACAAGTACATCACCATAGCAAACCTTATTCTTTTCAGCTTCATAACCATACTTTTTCCACCAAGGGGGAAAAAAAAATCAAGACAAGAGCTGTTATGGTCCACACTATCAATTTGCCCAAAGCCAGCTCTAATAAAAAGACGAGTACCCAGATGGGAGATCACTTGGGATTGCTGGGTGCTGTAGGCTTAAAAAAATAAAATAAATCTACTATGAAAGTGTACTTAATTAATACATCTAAACTAATAAGAGGAGTAAACATTTAATAATTAAAATAGGTACTATTCCTAATCAAGTGTCATTTCTTACCAGACATAATTATACTTTTTCTGTTAACCAGGTTCTATGATTCTCAACTGTTTACGAAATATTCAGAATAACTTATTATTTGAATACAACACTTTTACATCAAAGTGCATGTCAACTAATATAAAATCATCTCCTTTCCCCAAATATGCAATTAAAAAAATTTTTTTTTCCTTTTTGTCTTTTTTCATGTCCGGCAATGGATCGCAACCCTCAGTGTCGCGCCCGTACCGGACAAGGACCGGCAACGGGATCGCAACCCTCGACGTCGCGCCCATACCTCGCTCAGCCAGTGAGCGAGAACCGGTCTGTATGTGGGATCCGAACCCTCGGTAGGAGCGCCGCCGCGCTCCCTGGTAGGAGCGCCGCCGCCGCCGCGCTCCCAAGCGGCACACTGTAGCAGTGCGCCACCGGGCTGGCCCAAAATTTTTTATTTGGGAATAATAAAGGCACAAAATAATATTAATATGATTAATAATATTCTAAATAATTATTCACATTTTCAAATTTAAAAAGGAGCTGATTTATGAAAGTGCCCCTCTTTCTAAAGTAAAAATGAAAACACTAATTTAAATATGTTATACTAAAATGGTAGCCCTAATGTAATGGATGTATTTAGTTTCGTACAAATTTCCTAATTTGGAAATGAAACCAGAGGTAAGTCAGAAATCTCTGTTTTAGTCTTCTATTTTTTTTTTGGAGGCTGGCAGGTACAGGGATCCAAACCCTTGCCCTTGGTGCTTGGTGTTAACATCACCACCTCTAACCAACTGAGCTAACCCGCTAGTCTTCTGTTTTATATTTCAAATTTGTTAAATTCATATGGGCAATATTAAATTCATATGCATTTTAAGACTATTACATAAGTCTATTTAATACTCTGCAGATCAAAGAAAGGCAAAAAATTAACTTTAAGGGGACATTTTTTAAAAACACTAACTTTGCTCTAAATAACTCCAAAGTAATTAACTTTCATAAGATAATTTTTCTAAAAAGGGGAGGAATTTGACCCTGCTTTATGTTCTTAATACTCATATATGGTTTTTGCCAACTGAGAAACATAGGTTGTAAAGGGTTTGCAATTTGCCTGAAGCCAGCACTAACAAAAAGACTAAAACCCTCCTCTAAGGTTCCCAACCAAAAAGTAGTATTTTTTTTCTGTTTCAAAGAAATCGTATCTTTAACCTTAACCTGTAAAGAAGGAAATCACAAGTAGCACCTTTGTACAAAAAGGTCATGAACTCTGGAGCCTGAAAGACTAAGTTCAAATTCAGCTCTCCCATTAACTACTTGTGTTACTTTGGGCTAGTTTTGTAACTTCTGTGCCTTGGTTTCCTTATATGTAAAATGGGGATAGTAAGAATAGTACTTACTTCATAGGGTTGTAAGGATTAAAGAGTTAATACATGTAAACCACTTAGAATAATTCCTGATATACAGTAAATGCTACATAAAGTTTGCTTTTATTTTCATTGTTTTACCACTACAGATTTTTACAGTTCAGTTGTGAAAAAGCTTCCCAAATGAAAATTATTTAATTGTCCCTACAATAAAGAACATGATTTTATATTCATTAAACTGTGATACAGATTAATGCAAGAAGCTTAAGCCAAAGAAATAATGAGAAATCACTCTGTTTTCAAAACAAGAGAAAGTCTTAAAATCCAGTTTAAAAATTATATGGGCTGGCCTGTGGCTCACTCGGGAGAGTGTGGTGCTTGATAACACCAAGGCCGCGGGTTCGGATCCCATATAGGGATGGCCAGTTAGCTCAATGGGTAAGCACGGTGCTGACAACACCAAGTCAAGGGTTAAGATCCCCTTACCGGTCATCTTTAGAAATAAATAAATAAATAAATAAAAATAAAATAATATGCCACTGTCACTGGTAAGAAGTGACACTTTCATAGGATTAAAGTTTATTTTAATTCTAATCATGTTAAGTCTTATGTTCAATTCAGAAATGTACAAATAAGATCAAATTCAGTAAATGTCAACCCTGTACAATGTCACCTAGTTCACATGAGCAGCATAAATATGTATTATTGTAACTGTACACAGTAGGTGCCCAAATGCCATTTGCTGAAAAAAATGTATTACAATGATTATTTCTAACTATTTTCTAGGGGGGAAAAAAAGACACAAATCTAACTGGTACAAACATTAACAAAGCTAATAAGTTAAAGTGCATCCAACACAATCTGTGGTGAGATCATTTAAGATATTAAGCACAGACTGTGTTGGGCTGATCTGTTAACTTATTTACAATAAGTCATACTATTTAAACTACACATTTCCTTTTCTGACTTAATATAACATTGCATATTTAAAAGGGGGCCACAGTAAAGACAAATTTTATGAAGCCCATATTTTAAATGCCTGTTTTTAAATTTACTATAAATAACAGAGAATATATCTTAATTATTTCTACATTTAGCTATTAGCTACTCTGGGACATAGGTTGATGGAAGCAAAAATATCAAGATGATTATGTGTTCCATTATTTGAGATGTTCTCTGACAATAAAGCATACCACTATCAATAGGGTACGTTATAGGTTAAGCTATATAGTCTATACAAAAAGATGTACTTGTATTTTTAAGTTAATCAGAAGACAGAAAGCCCACCTACTTTCAACTTTATTATAAATACAACAATTCAGCCCTTTGGTATAAACCAATTAGATAAATGTATGGAAAGAATAAACTATTCCTAATATTTGTTGTTGTTGTTGTTGTTTTTGGCGGCTGTACAGTAAGGGGATGCAAACCCTTGACCTTGGTGTATTCTCAGTATTTTATTTATTTATTTATTTATTTATTTTTCCTTTTTATCTTTTTTACTGACCGGTAACGGAATCGCAACCCTCGGTGTCGCGCCCATACCAGGGACTGGCAACGGGATCACAACCCTCGGTGTTGCACCCGCACCACGCTCAGCCAGTGAGCAGGAACCGGTCTCCACATGGGATCCGAACCCTCGGCGGGAGCGCCGCTGCACTCCCAAGCGGCACACTCTCCAGTGCGCCACCGGGCCGGCCCTCTCAGTATTTTTAAATATACAGTTCTATTTTTAACTATTCTTCCTCCATTTAAATCATACATGAGCTAAAATATCCTGTTGTTACATGCAGAATGCAAAAATAGTTTACACAAACAACGAAAAAAAAAGTTCTATGAGCCTTTTATTTGTAATCAAAACAAAGAGAATGAAGCCATGAAGCAGCTTAGGCAGATCACAGAAACCAAGATACTGTAAGGTACAAATGGTTAAGGATATGCTGGAAGTGTATTTTGTTTCTTAAACTTTTAAAACTGCATCTTCCTTAAAACACATCATAGGGTTCAAGGACAAAAAGTAAAACATGTAAAACAAAAGAGATAAAATGACAAAAAAAAAAACCAAAACAAAATAAGAAAATCCAGTAGACATAAAACTAATATGTAGAAATGTATTTCAAATTGAGACCCCAGGGTTATAAACTAAGACTGCCAAACTAAAGTAGACAGTTCTATAGAAAACCTACAGTGATTCTGAAGTTTAAAAATAAACACACACTAAGCTGTCTCTAGAGATTCTGCGGGGTGGGGAGGTGGCAGGTAGGTAAGGAGGGCAGGCTTTTCAGACATCATAAAGTCTACAGAAAGTTCTGTACGAAGACCAACAGCATAAACATAACTGCTTCAATATGAACACAGGATGCTCATTTCATTTAAGGAATTCTATGCACAATTTATATCATAATAGGTCAAAGTCCTCTTAGAAGTAAAAAGAGAAAAACTTCTCTCTTTCAACTCTGTGTCTGCACAAAACAGTTTCTTAACTCTAGTCCCTCTTTCAAGGCAGAATAACTTCAGCCTCGGATTTAAAATTTTGTTTTAGATTTTTTTATACTAATAGTCTCATTCCTATAACATAAGTGTGTCAAAATGACCCACTAAATAGTACATATGTGCTCTCCAGCCTACAGCTTTGATGGAACTAAAACCCACTACTCTGAGTGCATGTGCATGACTTCTTTATTTAAAAAAAAAAAAAAAAAGACCTTGGAAAACTCATCCATTTTTTTAAAAAATTTCATCAAAAACATACTGCTTGACATCATTAATTCTTTAAGCCCTGATTTCCTTATGTGTAAAATAAAGGGGTAGGTTTGAACTTTACGATTCCCTCCAGCTGTGAACTGTAGAATTCTATATAAGTTTAGAGATTTAGACATGCACAAGAAATACAAAGTTCAGAAATGAAAAAGGCTGAAAGAGGGCCCTGTGTCAACCCAAATATGGGTCTGTCTACGGAGTTCCCACGGCTTAGAAAAAAAAGTCCACAAACCTGGAGGTAAGGAAGAAGCTCAAGTCAGCCATACTCATTGGCGTTAGTTTTTAAAGATGGGAAATGATGAAGCCTGTTTGAACAGAAGGTAGAGTTTCCAGTGTAGATGCTAGGGAGAACCTAAGAAACTTTCAAAGGGGCTTCCCTCAGCAGTTAGATAAATCCTGAAGGCCAACGAGAAGGGTCCTTCTCTGTGGCTTCTAGGACTAACATGGCAAAGCTCCAAAATCATTTGCTAAAAATAGCTGAAGGGAGCAGCCCAATTTTGGAATAAGCCAATGTCTATGCTATACTCTCATATATACATGAGGGGTCTTCAAAAGGTTCATGAAAAGATTCATATTATCTTTTAATTCTACTATGCCACAAACTCTCTGAAGTGCCCTCATACATTATATAATGAAGGAGACTTTTCTGTAATTCATTAGCCAAAAGAGATGCAGATGCTAAAAACTGTATTTGTTCTGTTCACATGTAAGTACTAAATTTTAGAGCACAATTTGTATGATTACAGAAAATGATCACACAAAAAACTCTGTAATCGACTGCCAGACATACACAATAAACACCGAGGGGAGGAAGTATCCAACCCTGTCCTCAAAATATACCTCGCATCACAAAATTTGGGAAATGGGACACTACCCATTATTAAACCCAATCCCTTCATGTTATAGATAACTTAAAGCCTTCGGAGAAATTTAGTTAAGATGCCCTAAGTCTCAAAACGAGAAAAAAAATGGTTTTAAGACTAAGGTGGAAACAGTAAAGAAAAAAAAAAGTTAGAAGAATATTCTAAGAAGCAAAGTACTGTAATGTCTAGCTTATGAAGAAACAAAAAGAAAAACAGGAAACTTGCTAATAGAGTAAAATGAAAAAACAATGTATAAGAGGTAAGGATAGGAATACATATCTGTATACTGAGTTCAACTAAAGAAAATTACTTGGAAATTACTATAGTGAACTCTTGAGCAAAAACGTTTCAATAACACACCAGCATTTTTGACAATGAGCTTATAAATCTAGGGCTAATAATCTCCCAAGGAAACTCTGTCCTCTGTCATAGCAACTGTCCTATAGATAAAGCCCATGCAGAAAACAGAGCTGACCGTCCCGCAACATCCGCATTTTTGCCTCAGCAAAATGTGCACATCCATTCTCTTGGCATAGAGAAGACAAAACTGACAGCATGTCCCCATGACCTGTCAATTAACAAGATCACACAAGCCCAACCGCTAGAAGTACCGTGTGCCCGCCACCTGTTAGCTGCTCGAGAGAGCCCCAAAACTGAGCTCCAGCAAAGAACTGGGAACACCTCTGTTGTTCCCTAACTACGGAAGCGGCCAGGTTCAGTCTAACCCAGCGCCTTAAGACAAAACTTCCCCCAGGCTGGGGAAGTCTTCCCAGATTGAGCTTTTGGCAAAGCCCTTCTCTAGTAAAGGAAAGGCAGAACCCCAGGCGAAGCACTAGTGTCACCTACGAGTCCCGAGAGGGAAGAAGGGTCAAAGGTGAGGAAAGTTGGGGGACGAAGAGCTAAGATCCTAGACAGAGGCTCAGTTTCGCAGTGGAGAAGAGTGAGCACAATAAGATGGGCCGTCCCGCTGGGTGAAAAGAACGGTACGGTCCGGATCAGGGGTTGGGAAGGAGAGGTGCTAAAATGAGACAGTAGGAGCAAAACGGAGGGGCAGTGGCTGAGGGAAGGCTGAGGCGAAAAGCAAGAATCCAGGGTTAAAAGGGGGGCCGATGAGGCTGAGGAAAAACAGCGAAGCGAGAGGTAAGCGGAGGCAAGAAAGGCTAAGATAAGGTGACAGAGGCGAGGCCAGCGTGAGGGAAAAGGCTGAGATGAAAGAAGCTCCGCAGGGACAAGGGATAGGCGAAGAGACCCCCCACCCACAAAGACCGAGGTAGAACTCTTGACCCGTCCCCCTACAGGCTGTACTCAACCGGCCGCGCTCAGACTCTGTCGGCGGTGGGGACTCACCCAAAGGCTGCAGAAGCCCCACAGTAGGGCATGGGGTCCAGTTCAGACCCACAGTAGCACCAAGCGAGTGCAGGAAACCGCGGCGTTAGCGTGACCCGGATGCGCATCCCTAGGAACCGGAAGTTAGCCGCCAGGGTCACCTCACAATCCACAACTAGTTCCACCAGAAGCCTCCGGGCGCATGTGTCGGGCCTCAAGGGGCGGGGAAGCTCCTAGACCCCGCCCACCCCGACGGCCCGGCGAGCCACGCCCCTGGCCACGCCCCTCTCGGCGCCACTGAGTCGTGCAGAGTGCTGATGAGCTGACACCTGCTGAGCTACTGAGCCACAAGCACCTCCGATGAAGTGTACTATAGCCCTCATTTTTCACGATCTTTTAAAATGCGTGTAATCCCCGCCTCCCTAAAGGGAACGTGAAGAGAAATGCTGGATGCTTTTGGTAGATTTAGAAACACTGTAGGAGGAAGAAAGGGTGGGAAGTTTTGGAAGACACTTGGGAGGCTACCCCAAGGTGGTTTTTGGGAGGGTTAGGGGGGTAGCTGGCCAGTACGGGGGATCCGAACCCTTGACCTTGGGTTTATGACACCGAGCTCTAACCAACTGAACTAACCGGCCAGCTCCAAAGTTACCTTTTTATACCCAAATTTAGTTTATTCCTCATATTATATTCAGCTTACAATTAACTTCATTTCGTACACATTGTTTACAGAAACGAAATTTTAAATGTTTCATTAATTTTAAATTACAATCCCAGTATGGGCAATGAGCAAGTGAATATTTTATAATGAGAAAATAAATCACAAATTACATTTTTTTGAAAAATTAGCTCACAAATACCACAAAATCCAGGGAGAAAGCACACTATTTTTATTAACTGCTCGATACACCTCTAAAATATTTTTTCCTACATTTTTTGGCTGTATGTTCTTTGATCACCTTTTCCTATGACAATAGGTTAATAAGTAACATCATTTACTAAAATCCTTAACTTTTCTCCCTCACACCCCACATCTAAATCATTAGCAAGATCTGTAGGATCTGCCTTCAAAATGTGTCCAGAATCTGACCACGTACTGTCTCTGTTGGTATAAGCCACAGTCAGTCTGTGACTGTAAGTGCCCTAATTATACCACTGCCCATCCCTCCCCCTAATCTGTTAACACAGTAGCAGCGGGTGCCTGTTAAAACCTTAGGTAGATCATGTCCCTCCTCCAATGGATTCCTATCAGAGTGAAAACCAAAATCCTTGCATTTGCCTACAAGACCCCCAAGTTCTGACATCTCCCAGTACAACTCCAACCTCATCTCCTGCTCCCTCTGTCATCCTCCCACTTAAGGCACACTGGCCTCTGCTGTTCCTCAAACCTGTAGGTAGACTCAGGGCCTTTCGGCTTGCCGATCCCTATGCTTGGAATGTTCTTCCCCCAGATACATTCATTCACCCTGATAACTCCTTTACATCTTTATTCAAACATCACCTTCTCGATGAGACCTTCCTTAACGCTATACTTAAAATTGGAATACCTCCATCCTCCTCGTGCTTTCTACTCCAGTTCCCCACTTAATTTTTGTGTAATAATATTTATCCCATCCAACAAGTTCCCTGTAAATTTGATTTAATGTCTCTCCCCACTGCCCCACCAAAATGTAAGCTCCCTTTGGGCATGGATGTTTGTTTGTTTTGTTCATGGGTGTATTTCAGCACCAGAACAGAGCCTGGCAAATTGCAGCCACCCAATAAATGTTTATTGGATTAAAGGATAAATTGCTTATTTACCTTGGGATAAATTAATTGCTGATTTTACTTTGCTTTTGCAGACCTGAGAATTCAAACTGAGCCACCAACTCCACCAGAGGGAGCCGATGAGTAACCAATGTGAAATCCCCAGAAATGTTACTCCTAAAGCATGCATACACTCATAATTCTAAAACAGAGCTACAGGGAAGCACACAAATTCTTCCCCAGAACAGAGAGTGCTGTACGTCACTAGCAATAAAAACCTCCAGTGTCTTTACGGTCCATTAAGAATAAAGTCCAACCTCCTTACTATGGTCTACAAGGCCCTTCTTGGCCTGCCCTTCCTAACTCTGAAATGGCATGCCCATTCTCTTTCCCTTCACATGCTGAGCTCTAGCCACTCTATCCTTCCTGTTTTTTTTTTTTTTACAAGTCAAGTTTTCTTGCCTCAGGGCCTAAGCATGTACTGTTTCTTCTGTCTCTTCCCAATAATGGTTCCTTCTGCTAGTTTGAGTTAAATTTCATTTCTGAAGGCCTCCAATGACCTCCTGTCTCCTGTCTAAAGTAACTTCTTCAACCCCTTCCCATTACTGATATTTTCTTCATGTTCCTATCACTATTTGAAATCATCTTGTTTTCTTATTTATTGTCTGTCACTAGAAAGTGAGCTCCACAGAGGTCTATATCTCTCTGTTCACTGCTGAACTCTCAGCACTAGGAGAGTGATTTGCCTATGTTGAATGCTCAATAAACAAAACAAGTAATTACTAATGTTTATTGCTACTAATGTTTATTTACACCTTTACTATGTGTCATTGACTGTATATAGTAAATACATAAGAGCTCACATTTCTCTTTTAATTCTCTCAACAAACTTGGAAAGTATTATGGTTATCTCTGTTTTACAGATGAGAAAACTAAGGGAGTAAGAAATTAAGCAACTTGCTTGAGGCTACACAACTGGCAAGAAACAAACCTAGGACTAGAATCCAGGTCCATATAACTTTAGAGTCCGTGATTCTAACTGCTGGGCCATTTTTCTCTCATACTACCGGAAGAATTCCAGATAGCCAAGGACGAATACATTTACTTACAAGTTTCTCTTCTCTGATTTTACGTGTTTTTTCCTGCTTCCACAGTCAGCAAAGAGTGGAAATGTTTGATGGGGTTTTTTTTTCCTGCCCTACTACACTACTTCTAGGTACAAATCTAAAGAAATATGACATAAATATGGTGAAGATTTGTTCAAGCTGGGTTTGTAAGTACTCAGATAATTGTTATATTATTTTCTATTCTATTCTGTATATTTGAAACATGAATGGTCTTCAAAAAGTTCATGGAAGGGGCTGGCCCGGTGGCGCACTGCTACAGTGCGCCGCTTGGGAGCGCGGTGGCGCTCCCGCCGAGGGTTCGGATCCCACATACGGACCGGTTCCCGCTCACTGGCTGGGCGAGGTGCGTGCGCAGCACCGAGGGTTGCGATCCCGTTGCCGGTCCCGGTCCGGTACGGGTGGAAAACTGAGGGTTGCGATCCGTTGCCGGACACGAAAAAAGAGACAAAATAAATAAATAAATANCCGGGCGCGAAACTGAGGGTTGCGATCCGTTGCCGGACACGAAAAAAGAGACAAAATAAATAAATAAATAAATAAATAATAAAAATAAAAAATAAAAAAAGTTCATGGAAGGATTTGTATTATCTTTCAATTCTATTTTTCCATGAACTTTTTGAAGTACCCTTGCATCTCATTCAAAATTTAACACAAAAGAAAGGTTATTAATATAGTCCAAAAATATTACAGCCTAGTCTTTCTAAACAAAAGCTAAAATGTAAATCAAAACACAAAACTAATTACACTAAAATGATTTAAAAATAAGGCTTCTAATTTATATATTTCTATTTAAAAACACAAAATGGATATTACTGTTTTGTAATAGTTATCAATTTAAACCCTCCTGACTGACATGTCTGTAGTACAATGGTCTGGATTTTATTTCTGTTGATGTTTTCTATTGTACTTAAGACAATTTCTTATAATCTACTTCACAGTTGAGTCACTAAAAGCAATCTATAGTTGGTAGGATTGTAAAACGTTGCAACTGCTATGGGAAACAGTATGGTGGTTCCTCAAAAAAATTAAAAATAGAACTACCCAATATGATCCAATAATCTCCTTCTGGGTATATATCCACAAGAATTGAAAGCAAGGTCTCAAAGAGATATTTGCACATCCATGTTCACAGCAGCACTATTCACAATAACCAAGAGGAACCAAAGTGTCCATCAATGGATGAATGGATAAACAAAATGTGGTATATACATATAGCAGAATACTATACAACCTTAAAAAGGAGGCAAATTCTGACATAAGCTACAACATGGATGAACCTTGAGGACATTATGCTAAGTGAAATAAGCCATTCACAAAAAGACATAACAAACTATCCCAAAACTCAGTGGCTTAAAGCAACCACTGTATTATATGACACATGTTTTGAGTCAGTAATTTGGACAGGGCTCAGCTAGGTGATTCCTCTGTTCCACATGGCATCAACCAGATTTAGTTGGTAGTATTACAGCTGGCAGCTAGGCTAGTCTGGAAGGTCCCACACAGTCTTACTCATGTGCCTGGCATTGAAAGGGGATGGCTGAAAGCCTGGACTCAGCAGGCCTCCTCTCCGTGTAGTCTCAGATCCTTGCAGTCTCAGATTTTTGCCATGTGGTCTTTCCATCAGGGCAACTGAACTTCTTACATGGCAGCTCAGGACTCCACAGAGACAGGCTGTGGAAGCTGTGAAAGCATTTTTTATTTTATTTTATTTTTTATTTATTTGTTTTTTGGTGGCTGGTTTATACCGGGATCCAAACCCTTGACCTTGGTGTTCCAACACCACACTCTAACCAATTGAGCTAACCAGCCGGCCCGTGCCATTCTGTTAAAGCTTGCCTGGAAACTGACACAGCATCACTTCATCACAGTATATTTGTCAAAGCAGTCACGGAGTTCACACAGATTCAAAGGAGGTGACATAGACTCCATCTTGTGATGGGAGAAATTCAAAGAATTTGTGGCCATCTTTAGTATTTTCTTTGCACTCTGTCTCTGACTTTATTTCTCCCCAGGGCTATTGTCGGAGTAAATTAAACTTACTGCCACTACTGTAATCTGTCTGATGGTCACAAAAAAAGAGCTCCTAAGGAAACATTCACTTTCATGTGTATCTACGTATTTATTTAGCAACTATGCTGTAATATTCTAGGGTCTGAAGACAGAGTGAAAAACAAATCAGACAAAAACCCCTGCCCTCATGAAACTCACATTCTAATCAATCTATAAACAGAAATGTGTGTGGAATATGTTCAGATGGTGCTCACCATCCTTTCCCACTTCATTCTAGGGAGCCTTCCTATCCTGCAGAGGTGGGAAGGTTAAAAATTGGATTTCTCAGGATCTCTTGTAGATAGGGTTCTGAATGAGAACTAGATATTTTCAAACAGATGCATTTGGGTAAGATTTGCAATGTAGAAATGAGGAAGAAGCCATTTTCCTGCACTTTGGCTATTTCTGCTGACCAAAACGATCATGCTTGGAGACATGGGATTCTTCTGCGGGAGGATTTCAGTTTCTAGTCTACCTCCATGAGTTTCGTAAGGCAGTTGAAGTAACAGCGGTTTTGAAGGCAGTAGTTAACCAATCTTAGCTCTCTGATCTCTGAATCTTAGTTGTAGAGTTCTTGAAATCAGTTATTCCAGAGTTGACCTCCCAATTTCACTCCTCCAGCTTTTCCAATGATTTTGTAACCATCCAATTTCCTTAATTGCTTTCTGCTTAAAACACCTAGAATGACTTACGTTTCCTGCACTGAAACCTTACTGAGAAGGTATGATGTTGAAACTGAAATACTCAGAAAGTATGACAGTAAAACTGAAGTATTAGCTCTGCCTTCTAAGTAGACTTCCATATTTACCTGATAGTTACATTAGAATCCTTTACATGGGAAACTGAGCATCTTATGCTTTTGCCTTTAACTCATCCCAGACAGTCCACAACAGCTCTACAGCTTTCCAGGGACTGGGTAGACATCGCCAGCTCCCTGACGGAGAGAACACCAACAGCAGAATGCTAAGTGTTGTAGCAGCAAGTCCCAGGAAACAGGGGAAGCTTGGGAAGCAGCAATCCCAGTGCAAAGCTGCAGTGATGGGTCCCAGGGCACCATATTGCCTCCTCAGAGGTAAGACAGCTGGGTCCCTCCCTGGCTCCACAGTAATGTGCTTTTCAGCTATGAAATGAGATTAAGAATATTATATTTTCCCGATTCAAGGAGCTTTGTAAACTACACAAGGGTAAGACAGCTGGGTCCCTCCCTGGCTCCACAGTAATGTGCTTTTCATCTATGAAATGAGATTAAGAATATTATATTTTCCCGATTCAAGGAGCTTTGTAAACTACACAAATCTAAGATGCTACATATTTTCTAGACAAGTGGTTCCCAAAGTATTGTCTGGGGGCCCCCTGGAGATCTCCAAGACAATCAGGGAGTAAATGAAATCAAAACTGCTTTTAAAATAATACTAACTCATTATTTGCTTTTTTCACTCTCATTTTCTCAAAAATGTAGTAGAGTTTTCCAGAGACCATGTGATGATGTCATTGCTGGTAGCTAACAGAATATGTGCTGGTATATTCTCATATTTTAAAAATTCCCGTTTTAATTTCTAAAAGAGCAATTATAAACAGCTAGAACCCATAAAACAAAAGCTCTTTGAGGTCCCCTATAATTTTTAAGAGTGTTAAAGGAACCTGAGATCAAAATATTTGAGAACTGCTTAACTAGGTCATTGTGTATATGTGTTCTTGTACTGTCGTCTGTAGTGGCCCCCACTTAGACCCCCACTTAGACCGTTTCTGGATGCCTGATTCCCACACATGGTCATACCCCTGCCATATCCCACACCCTTCTACTAGGATGCCTTTCTATTTTGATTAACACACTTGAGAGAGTATCTTCTTGCACAGATGTCCAGTAACAGCTGTCTTGGCACAGCCTTGGGAATCCACATAACTGTGAACTGTCTTCATGGACAATACTAGGCACACAGACCAGCCCTTCACCTTACTGGTTCTGGATTATCCTTTCTTGTTGGACTCTGGGATACCTGGTTTCTTCCCCTGCCTTCACCCCATTGAGCACTAGTCTGACCCACTTTGGCCTCCTCTTCCTACTCTTGGTTCCTCTCCTGTACATGTGGCCCGCTGCTGTGGGGATCAATTGTCAGCTGCCTACTAAGTTGAGTCATCCCCACCCTTATCCCTGTCCAACTCCAGAGCATGAGCTGGGTCAAAGTGAGGTCACTTGGAGGTTTCCTGCCAAATAGATAATGGATTAATATTTGCTTTTAATTATGAATATCAGGGCTGTCCAGTTAGCTCAGTTGGTTAGAGTGTAGTGCTGATAACTCCAAGGTCTATGGTTCAATCCCTGTACTGGCCAACTGCAAAAAAAAAAAAAAAAAAAAACAACTAAAACAATTATGGATACACTTTCCCCCAAGAATGCCATTATGTGTCTCAAAAAAGAAAAGAAAAAGCCCTTTGCTCATAGAGTTGTATGAGGATGAAACATATGTAAAATGCTTAGAATTATGAAAATACTCACATATATAAGTGCATAAGATCAGAAAAGAATGGAGATGTAGAAG
>NW_007732777.1:67538-68528 GCF_000696425.1 Galeopterus variegatus
TATGAATCTTTCCCAGGTGCAGAGATATAGAAAAAAAATATAATAAACCTTAAAGTCCTGATCATTATCAGGAAACTTGAGAAGATGAGACACTATTAACCTAAGTACTTTAGAGAATGACACTGAATTATCCCTCCCCCTTTGTTTAGAAAGATAAGGAAGAAGGTTAGTGAATTTTTACATAAGATAAATCTAAATGAATCTAAATCATGTCATCATAAAAATAGACTAAGTCTTTCAATTAAAAAGATAAAGAGCTTTGCTATAATATTAAAATGCTTATTTTAATAATTCCAGGTATTATTTACTTGTAACCCTGAGGCTATTAGTTTTTATTGCAGGAAACTACATTTTTAAAAGAATATTTGTTGAAGAAAACAGTCATTATTCATTTAAAGCTGTAAACTATGTTTGTTATAGAGGGTTAATTTTACTCCAACACCGTGATAAATTAATTAACCCACTGACCATGACCTCACTTATCTAATTAAGTTGGCCAATATAAAATTCTTGGCAGATTCTCTTAAACTTGGGAATACATCAAAAATCATTCCTTTATGTGAAAAAAAGTTATAAGAAAAAATATATAGGGGCCAGCCCAGTGGCTCACGGGAGAGTGCGCCGCTTGGGAGCATGGTGGCACTCCCACCGAGGGTTCAGATCCCATGTGGAGACTGGTTCCCACTCACTGGCTGAGCGTGGTGCGGGCGCAACACCGAGGGTTGCAATCCCGTTGCCAGTCCCCGGTACGGGCGCGACACTGAGGGTTGCAATCCCGTTACCGGTCAGTAAAAAAGACAAAAAGGAAAAAAAAAATATATATATATATAAATATAAGAAGTCTTCAAAAAGTTTATGGGAAGAGCCGAGCCCATGGCACACTCAGGAGAGTGCAGCGCTGGGAGTGCAGCAGCGCTCCCACCACGGGTTCAGATCCTATATAGGGATGGCCAGTGTGCTCACTGGCTGAGCACAGTGCGGCTGGTCTCA
>NW_007732777.1:69528-93148 GCF_000696425.1 Galeopterus variegatus
CGGGTTCAGATCCTATATAGGGATGGCCAGTGTGCTCACTGGCTGAGCACAGTGCAGCTGGTCTCAAAAAAAAAAAAAAAAAAAAAAGTTCATGGGAAGATTTAAAGTATCTTTTAATTCCATTTTTTCCATGAACTTTTGAAGTACCCTTGTATAAGACTTGAACAAATTAACTTATAAAAATTTTTTTGTATTTGTTTTTACTTTTCTTATTAGAACAAATTAACCTTAAAGAACAATGCAGAGGGCTGGCTGGTTAGCACAGTTGGTTAGAGCAAACTGTTGTAATACCAAGGTCAAGTGTTCAGATCCCTATACTGGCCAGCCACAACCCACCCCACCCCTCAAAAAATTCGGAGAATGAAATTCTGACACATGCTACATAATGGATGAAAATTTAAAATATTTTGCTAAGTGAGCTACAAATACAAAATGACAAATACATATGATTCCACTTATATGAGGTAAATATATGATTCCACTTATATGAATGGGCAAATTCATAGAGGTTAGTAGGAAATGGGGGTAAGGAGTAATGAGAGTTTTTGCTTATAGTACAGAGTTTCAGTTTGGGATGATGAAAAAGTTCTGTAAATGGGATAGTGGTAGGACCATACAAAATTGTAAATGTACTTAATGCCACTGGTTTTGTACACTTTAAAATAGTTAAAATGGTAAATTTTATGTTACCTATATTATGTTACCACATTTATGGTAAATGTGGTTACGTAAATTTATGTTACCACAATAAAAAAAACTACACACACACAAAAAAAGCAATTCGAAGGAAACTGTAAAATTTTCTGTAAGACAACTTAGCCTAGACTCTTCAAAATGTCGATGTCATGAAAAATCCACAAACATAGGGGAATTGCTCTAAATTAAAAGAAAATAAAGAGACTCAACAAATAAATGCAATGAGTGAACTTTAATTCAATCCCGATTTGAAAAAAAAAAAATCTATAAAATACTGCTGTAGATTGGATGCTTCCCCAACTTCATTGAAGCTTAATCCCCACTTTAACTGTTGAGGGTGGGAAATCCTACTATGGTAATTGAAAGGTGGGGCCTTGAAGAGGTGTTTAGATTGTAGGACCATGCCACAGTGAATGGATGAAAAATGATGGTCATGGGTGTGGTTTGGAAGGCTTCAAAAGGAGAATGAATGAAGAAGTTAGTCTCTCTCTGCTCCACCATTTTTTGCCATATGAGACCCCTGCATTGCTGTAAAGCCACCACCAAAGAAGGCCATCACCATAAGTGTCCCCTAGACTTTGGACTTCGCAGCCTCTGAAACCGTAAGTGATAATTTTTTCTTCTTTATAAACTATCCAGTTCCACGGGTTTTGTTATAAGCAACAGAAACAGACTAATACAAATACTTTCTCGTATTGGTTGAGGAAATTTGAACCTTAACTAGCTATTGGAAGATATTATGGAACACTTATGAACTTTCTTAGGTGTGGTAATGGTATTGCAATTATGTAGGAGAGTGTCATTATCCTCAGGAGATACATGCTGAAGTATTTAAGGCATAAAAGACCATGATATCTACAGCTTTCAAACAGTTCACCAAATAAAAATATGCAAAGACAGACAAAGTAAATGTAGCAAAATGTTAGCAATTGTCAGATTTAGATGGAGGGTATATAAAGGTTCTTTGTTTTATTCTTTCAACTATTCTGCATGTTTGAGAATGTTCACAAAAATTCAGAATCTTGATATTTCATCACAGAGAGAACAGTGTTTCCAGAGGACACCTGCTGTTTGTGCCCACCCAGCATACATGCCCCTATTCTGGTGACAGAACCTTCATTCTTCTTCAGGGGACTTCTCTCTCCAGTGTACGCACACTTACTGTAAATTTCAATCAAGATGCCTTCTCCTTCCTTGGACAAGAGGGTAGGTGCATAACCAACTCAGGTCAAACAAACACCCTGTCATAAGAATTTAATTTTAGGTAGATTAACACAAGGCCCCTCTGACAGTGCCTGGAAAGACTGCTCATCACTTCCTATTGCCTAGGTCCCTGGAGCTACCCTGTGTGCTTGACATTCAGTTTTTCCTTCAGTGAGCTATCCCATATCTTTCCAATAAAATCTTTTTGTTGGGTTTTTTGTTTTGTTTCTATTTTTTTTTTTTTTTTTTTTTTTTTTTTTGGCAGCTGGCCTGTTACAGAGATCCGAACCCTTGACTTTGGTGTTATCAGCACCATGTTCTCCCAAGTGAGCTAACATTGTTATTAAGACCAGAATTGGGCACTGATGATTTTAATCAATGAACCATAGCCAATCCCATATTTTGTCTATAAAAGACATAGTAAAACAACATAGAGAAAATTCCTAGCATGAAAAATCTTTTGCTTTTATGTGACAGTTCAATAACTTCCAGGCAAGGGACAAATTACAACTGTGAAATGAGCTGTGAACCATAAAAAACAATAAAAATCGTTCAGAGTTTGCACAAGTGAAAGGTGAGAGAGGCATTAAGTTTACTCCCTCCCTTGAACGCAGTCCCACTTCCCTACCAAAGTAGGTGATAGGAGGGAAAGTAAGCAGAAAGTAGAAAAAGCTTTTCTAACTCCCCTGAGTAGGAATCTTGCAATAATATGGCTGCCATTTACTGAGTACCCACGCTCTGGGCCACTGTGTTAATTCTTCGTGTGCATCACTTCACTGAATTCTCCCAACGGCACATTATCCATTAGTTGGCTATATATACTCAGATTACCTCCACTTTACAGAAAACTGGGGCTCAGGGTTGTTAAATCACTAAATCGAAGTCCCAGAAGCAGGAGGGGCAGGATCCAAGCACAGGCGTGGGGCTCCACCAACTCCACAGCACTAGGAGTTGGGGACTCTGGCTGCCTGGTCCAGCACCACCTCAGCATCCCTGAGGCCTAAGCCCTTTCCCCTCAGATTCCTGAGCCAATCCGGAGAGAAGCCAATGGATATTGAGATTCTGCTTCTCTCCACCCACACTGGACCCAAGAGCTTCATTTGCAGACTCCTTTCTGCACTTAACTGATGTCTCCCAAGGGTCCTGTGAGTCACCTCCACTGCCTGCAAGAACTGGGTCTGGGCGTGCCACATTTTATGTCCCACCTTTCCAACTTATGGAACTTTCTGACCCCACCCCCTTCTCCACGTTAGCGTTACCCAGAAGAACTAGATTCTTCCCACTCCCATTCTCCTTAACTTAATAAAGCCTAATGGATAAATCAAGCAAGGGCTTTGGAGACAGACCTAGGTTCAAGTTCCTGCTTCACCACTGCCTGTGTGTGTAAGATTCTTCCTCTTCAGACTCCTTAACCTAAAAATAGGAATAATAATCATAGCTTTTTAGTAGGGTTGCTGTGAAGATAAAATGCAGTGACCTATAGAAAGCATTCAGTGCAATGTCTGCACCTTGGAAGCACTCAGTAAACAATAGTTATTCTCATCACTTTCCTTGCTATCCCCATGTTACAGTCTGTCCAGTCCAGCTCTCAACCCCAGTCTTCTGGTTTGGGGCCTAGACCTCCTACCTTCTCTTGTCAATATTTTTTTTCTCTGTAAAAGCAAATCCCAACTGGGGGAGGACTCCCAGCTCACTGGTGGGTCTTCTTCAATTATACAGATCTCCCAGAACCAAGAATTTGGCCTGCCTGACTTTTTCATTTATTAAACTAATTTCCAGATGGGTTTTTGCTGCAATGCCTGCCAGTTCTCATCTAGAGCCTAAATGTAGGTGGTAGGCCCCAGGGAGAACCAATAAAGAGTGAGAGCATGTGGGGTGGGGCTGGAGCCTGGGCTCTCAAGTTAGCTGGGCCTGACCAGGCACTCATTGGCTGTGAGGCATGGGCACGCTGTTTCACACTTCTGGTTGTTTGGGGGGTTTTTTGTGGCTGGCCAGTACAGGGATCCGAACCCTTGACCTTGGTGTTATAACACTGCTTCATATCTCTGAATCTCAATTTCCTCAGCTGTAAAATGGAGAATCTGATTCTTAACTTGCAGGGATGTAGTGAGAATTCCATGATATAGTGGCTGGAAAGCCCATGTGCCTGGCACAGAGTAGGCATAGATGTCAGTTTCTTTCCCTCTAGCAGCCCATCACCATCTTAAAATACTGCCAACAGCCTCCTAAAAGAGAGGTCCCACCTCTAAGGAAATAGCAAGGCTCCTTCTCTCCCTTCCCCTTCTACTTCCTCCCTAGTTATTCCCTCCTTCATTTCTCTGAACCTTAGTCATTCTGAAGTTGGAGGTGGGAAATAGGAAGACACAGGCAGAGAGGCTGTCCCCAGGGACTCTCAATCATCCCCAAACTGGCCCCGCTCAGATGCTATTTGGTCAGGAGCCAGACCTGCTGTTTGGAAAAACACATCCATTCTGGGCACCACCACCTAAGGGAAAACTCTGCAAGCCTTCAAAAACAGTAGTAAAGATGATTAAAGAGTTAGAGAATAGGGCCTGCCAGGAAAACTGCAGAACCTAGACTGTTTAGGTTAAGGAAGTGAAGAGAGGAAGGGTGGGCTGCTGAGAATAGCATTCAAAAAGGCAGAGCCAAATAAGACTGGTAAGTATACACAATAGATTGGGAGGGAGAGTGGCAGGGCTTTAGAAGGAAGGGTCTTGGCAAGTCCATTGAAGCAGAGGCCTGAATTAGGTGGCCCTCCCTAAGGAAAAGAAAGCAGAATTATAAGCACAAAATTACTAGGGCCCTTCCTGGGCTTTAGAAGAAGTTTGTGCAGGTGAGGGTGAAAGAAAGTGACCCAAAATGCTGGGTACCATTCAAGCTTTATTAAAGAAAGAAATCTGCCAGGCTGTGCTCAAAGTTGCAGGCAGCCCAGGGCTGCCTTGAAAAGGGGACAGCACCAGGCGTGGAGGTGGTAGAGCTTATATAGTGCACCAAGGCTGGCTGATACCATCGAGGAGGGTCATTATGCTAATGTGGATCAGGGTGGAGAACTGCATCCTTGTAGAAGTAAAAGGGGTTTCTGTTTAAGTCAGGAGGCTTCTTGTAAAGGGAAGGGGGGAGTGGAGGGGGTGTGTGGCGCCATTTTGTACTTGGGCTTGTCTAAAGTGGCACTGATTATGTTGCAGATCTATCAGAGGGGTCCTGAAGTTTAAGCTCTGCTGACTTCACAGTACATTTACCTCTAACCAAGGGTGTGACAGATGAGCTGGTAACATAGGTTTGGGAAATGTTCTCAGAGCTTGATTGTTTTCTAATCCCTCCTGGAAACTCCTTCTCTCCCTTCTTCCTTTCATGAATGCCTTCTTAGCCTGCAAAATGCAGTGCAAACCTGCCCTCCTCTCAGAAATCTTACTAGACGTGGCCCTTCCCCACCACAGTGGTTTCATGCCTCACTTCGTGGGTGCGACTATAGCACGCTGTTCTTATTTGTGTACACCACTCCACTTGTGTATTAGTTATCTATTGCTGTGTAACAAATTTCTCCAAAATGTAGTGGCTTAAAACAATACACATTTGCTATCTCACAGCTTTTGTGGATCAGACATCCAGACACGGCTTAGCTGAGTCCTTGGTTAGCTAACACTCAATGGGAAAAGATCTGCTTCCTAGCTCACTCACATGATTGTTGGCAGGATTCAGTTCCTCACGGGCTGTCAGACTTAGGACTCAGTTCCTCAAGAGCTGCTGGCTGGAGGCCTCTTCGGGTTCCTTGCCTTGTAGGCCTCCCCATCAAGCAAACGTGGCAGCTGGCCTCATCAGAGCAAGCAAATGAGAGGGCCAGAGAGTGTGTTAGCAAAATGGAAGTCACAGTCCTTTGGGACCTAATCACGGAAGTGACTTCCTGTCACTTGTGTCATATTCTTCCATTCCTTAGAAGCAACTTGCTAGGTCCAGACCATACAATTATACAAGGAAGTGAATACCAGGAGGCAGGGATCACTGAGAACCTTGTCAGAAGCTGCCTGCCACAACTATCACTCTTTCTAGTCATTGTCTGTTGCCATGTCTATGTCTTCCATTCCATTGTGAGCTGCTAGAAGACAGGGACCACATTTTACTCACCTGAGTGCTCCTCAGTGCCTAGCGCAGGCCTCTTGTGCTTATTAAGTGAAAGAATGATGAATAAATGAATGACTGGTTATTGTGGGTAGCAGAAATAGAACCAAAGGCAAATATATCATTTTATGTAAAAGAGAGTGCTGTTTATTATCTTTTGACCCAGCTATTTCATTGCTAGAAAATTAAAGAAATAATCAGGAATGTGATTTCAAGGATATATTCAGAAGTTTACTTACAAGGATGTTCATTATGGCATTGTTTATAATATAGCTAACTGCCCCCTCAAAACCAAAAACCAAAAACAACTAACCTGTAAACTACCTGAATTTCCAATGATAAAGGATTGATTAACTGCATTATACTACAGACAAACAGTGGATATGCTGGTCATTAAAATGAAAAAATGCTAAACAATATTAAATGATAGGGAAAGATGCTTACAATACTGTACATTATTTTTTAAAAGGTTACAAAGCAGTATACAGATTTCATATTTTTACAAAGTAAATATACACATAGACAAAAAGTCTGGAAAGATGGAATCAGTTTTGAATGGACATCAAATTCAGAGAAGCTTGTTTTAAGTTACTTAAACAAAGTGTTTCTGTTTTATTTTGTTTTATCACATAACAAGATGTCTGGAGGTAGGCAGCTTCTGGCCCTAGTTCTCTCTGGCTCAGTATCACCACAGTTCTTTTGGCTTTGTCCTCATGCTTGCCACCCCATGGTCATAAGATGGCTGCCCCAGATCCAGGCATGTCACTCACACTCAAAGCAGGAAGAGCAGGGTCAGGGATTCTCCAGTCATGGCTGACTCTTTACCAGGAAAGCAAAAGCTTTCTTTCTCAGAAGTTCCCCCACTAGACTTCCCTAACTCTCTCATTGGCTGAGTCATGTGGACACTCCCCACTATAAGGAAGGTTAGGGACACTAGAAACAGGAATCTCATGATTGGCTTAGAAAATCATGTTTTATGCCTTGGGGCTGGTCACACTACCACCCAAACGAGGTTGGAGATCTGTTATTGAAGAAGAAGGAGGAAAGGACATTAAGAAAGTAACTAGCTTTTGCCCCTTTAGACAGGACCCAGTGCTCCCCACTGTGTCACAGTCACCTAACTCCTTTTAGTCTTATATCCAGATTGCTTTATTCAGTTAATCGCCTGCCTAGCCCCTGAAGGCATTTGACCTTTCAACACATGTCCCCACTGTGTCACAGTCACCTAACTCCTTTTAGTCTTATATCCAGATTGCTTTATTCAGTCAATCGCCTGCCTAGCCCCTGAAGGCATTTGACCTTTCAACACATTGATGTAAGGCTCAATGTTAGAAAGTATGAAAAGATTGCTAATTGTCCTCCATTATCCACTATTTCCTTCTTTCTTCTAGTAATAAAATAACCCTGGCCCCAAGATGTAGCACAGTATATGGCTGCCCCCCTTGAGATCACATTTCCCTGCCTCCTTTGAGGCTAGCTGGGTGTGACCATGTAGCTAAGTACTCACCATGGGAAAGCAAATAGAATGGATATGAGCATCACTTCTTCTACATTATTAAAAGGAAATTCTTAGCCATCTTCTCCCACTTTTCCCCCTTTTCCCATAGGCCGGGATGTAGATGTAGTGGCAGAGAGCTTGCTTCAACAACATCCTAGGAGTCAGCAAAGCAACAAGATAGAAGGAACCTGTGTCTCTCAGTGACTGGCTGGAGCAAAGCCACTTACCTCTGGACTCACCGAGCCACCCATACACTTAAAGAGATAAAACAACAAACAAACAAGGAAAAATAAAAAACAAAAAATCCTGTTAAACAAGAGATTTTTAAAGATATATATCCTGGCTGGCTAGTTAGCTCCATGGGCTAGAGAGTGGTGTCATAACACCAAAGTCAAGGGTTTAGGCCAGACACACACACGTGAGAAAAAAAAAAAAAAGTATCCTGTATTTTGGGGTCTCTTTATTAAAGCAGCTTATTCTGTTCCTTAACTAATAGAGGGGGGGGAAATTGCATTATGCCAACAGATTGTTGTTAATGGTTAAAAAGGGGGTTGGGAGCTAAGATGAGAAAAAGAGGAGTCAAATAAATGGAAATTGGAGAAGATGTTTTTATAAGGGCCTACATTATTGGGAGAGGCAACTGTTAATAGACAGGGCATTGATAGAGCTTAGTCAGAAGCCCAGCTGGGCTCTGCTTTGGTCTGGAATGGAGTTAATATGGTTGACACTGAAGCAAAATACAAAGACCGAGGTGAAGCTGAACCATTGCAGCCAATGTATGGTAAGAAAGTCCATGGTTCAAGAATGGTCTGTGTCACTGTAAATTAAGTGGGAGGACCATTACACAGGGTCTTTATATTGCAAACAACAGAAAGCAACTCTGGCTCACTAAAACAAAAGAAAACCAAAAAGCAATTTTCTAGAACAACACTGGGGTGAACAAAGAATCTAAGGGAGATTTCAACAGACAAGGCTGAGGAAAGGACAAGATCCAGGTAAGTTTTCAAATCCCACTTGCAGAAACTTCTAGTTTTCTCTAGGGCAGTTTTTAGTGAGTAACAGAATAAACTGAAGAGGTTATTAAAACATAGAATGCTGGTGTCTACCCCCAGAGTTTCTGATTCAGTAGGTGTGGGGAGGGGCCCAGGACTCTGTATTTCTAACAAGTTCCCAGATTCAGTTGCTGCTGGTCCAGAGACCACATTATGAGAAGTATTGCTCTAGGGGAAACACATCAAATGACTCAGCTCGTACTGCCTTCCGTTCCTGAGTGTCTCTACTCTTGGTGCTAATGTCCTAAGGAAGTCTAGTTAACCCAGGATTGAGTCACTCCTGTGGTCAGAGAGGTGGGGTCCTGTGATTGGCAGCCCTGTGAGTATCACATGGGATAGGGGTGCGGGGGAAGTTCTCCAAAGGAAGGAATGCTGAACACGCAAAATTAGAAGATGTCCTCAAAGCTGTAGGTAGACAAGCTGAATTCACAACTCTTTCCATCCAGAGCAACTTCTCCTCTCAGGGAAGAAAGTTCCAGAAGAGAGAATTGGGGGTGAAGGGGGAGAAGGCGGACTCCTGCAGACCATTATCTCTATTCAAACCTCATTCTACGCCTCTTTTCCTGCCCAAGAGTGGAGACTGCTGCCCCCTAAAGGCCAGTGGTCAATTGCACAGCTGCTTTGGTGACCACAGAGTGCTGACTGGAGTCTCCGCATTGGGGCCCATTTTCACCAGCTAGGACACTGCCCAGGACAAAGTGTCATCATCAAAGTGTCAACAAGCTTTTCTCAACTTCAGAGAGTTTGACAGTAACAGATAGTTCCTAAAAAGCCTAAACATCGCATTTTTGCATCATATTTTATATGCTCTGTAAGGGAGGAAAAACTTCCTTCTATCCTCTTAGGTTCTGTGTCTGGCCTAAGAATTAAACCGACATATGACAAAATAACAGGACGAAAACATACAAATTTAATATTTTTAGATGTACAAGGGAATCTTCAGAAGGAAAATGAAGACCCGAAGAAGCCATTAGGCCCAAAAGCTTATATACCTTTTTACACAAAGAATGATGAGTTATAGGGATGTGACAAGGCAAAGAGGCTTGGGCTAGAGGCAGTATCATGTGGGACAATGACTAGGAAATATATGGGGGAACAAATGGAAGATAAGGGTTATTTTAGTAGGTTTGTTTGTACAGGTCCATTTTGGTGTCAAATCACAATCTCTAGTGATAAGAATGTTCTTCTCTTCCTGAGACCCAGAGGGCACCTTTCTCAGGGGGGAAATTTTATGAGATGCTTTTAGATAGAAAGGCAGAGAGGTCTGAGAGCACTTCCTGCATCTGCTTTTTCTCAAGTACCTTCAGCTCAAAATAATTAATATGCCAAACAAAGCAGCATATTTTAGGATGGCATCCCTGAATCCCTTCATTCACAATGAATTTTCTCCTTCAGAAAGTTCGTAGAGAAAAACAAAGTTAACCTAAGTAAACAAGCCTATAGGTGTGTAACGCTGTCTTGTTATACATCAGATTTTCTTTAAAATGAGGTCCACTTGAGCTTATAAACTAATATGATGATTTAACACATCATGAAGTGTGTCAAAACCATGATGTTAATATTTACACAGCAATCAATGCAATACGCTAGATTAATAGAATAAAGGGCAAAAACAACACAACTATCTCAATAGACATAAAAAACATCTTACAAAATCAAACACCCTTTCGTGGTAAAAATACTTAGCAAATTATAGATAGTAAGGAACTTTCCTCAGCCTCATAGAGGACATCTACAAAAACCACCCAGCTAACATCATACTTACTAATGAAAGACTGAATGCTTTCCCCAAAGATCAGTCGTGGCTATGGAGGGGGAAATAAAAAGTATGGGATAATGGGTATGGGGTTTCTTTCTGGGGTGGTAAAAATGTTATGAAATTAGATCATGGCGATGGTTGCATAACCTTGTGAATGCGTATACTAAAAACCACTGAAATGCACACTTCATTTATTTATTTTGGCAGCTGGCCAGTATGGGGATCCAAACCCACGAGCTTGGTGCACTCTAATGAAATGCACACTTTAAAAGGATGTGTTATAGGACATGTGAATTATATTTCAAATAAAACTGTTATTTAAATATATATATATATATATTTACTTAGGGGCAACTTGTGACTCTGTGTAGCTGGAAGGAAAAAAAAATTTCATAACCCTGGAAGCTTGCTTGGGACAGCAGGAGAATTATTTGTTATTCTGTTCTCCTTGGCTTGTGAAAATTGGTGGGAAAGGGAGAATTTAATTAAATTCTTAAATACAGCCTAAGAATTTAATTTTGTTTAAGAAAAAAACTGTAATTTTCAAGTATCTGCCCCATCTTTGTGATGCTAAAGAACTAAGTCGTGTGCTTGGTCCTTTGTTTAGAAAGGCACTTTAATGAGTGTTCTTTGGTCAGCTTCAGCCTGAAGTTTAGCCTAGGGTCTGGTACACAGAAGAAAATATTTTGCATTAGAGAGTAAGAGAAGTTTTGGAGTAGACTGCTAGAAACTCCAATGGAGCTAGAAAGAGGCTGGAGAAGATGGTGACAGGCTGATTCCCAAGCAGGTATATGATCAGAAAGAGATTCCTCTTGGAAGTAACAGCCTGTGGAATTTTAGGACAATGACATCTTATACATAATTTTTAGGACAGTAACATCTTATATATAATTTTAAGTTGGTGCAAATACTGTGCTGAACTCCCGCCTCCCTTTCCTGAAAACCTCAGTAGAATGTGCTAAGTGTTAGGGATACTTGGAGGAATAAAGGTTATCTGGAAAGTGCCCAGAAGGGGCTTGTTTCTCACAGTTAAACTTCTCACTGTGAGAAACAAGCTGTACCTTGGGCTGGAGACTAGGAGGTGGAGGCAGGGTGCAATTGGGGGATGAATGTCACCTCATTTCTACCCCCATCCCTTGCCAAAATCACAGGAATTAGGGGGAGAAAACTAAAGAGCAAGTTAAGGATGGTTTTACCCCGCACAGGCCAGCTGCCAAAAAAAAATAAAATATGGGCCAGCCCGGTGGCGCACTGCACTAGTGCGCCGGTTGGGAAGTGCGGCGGCGCTCCCGCCGAGGGTTTGGATCCCACATACAGACCGGTTCCCGCTCACTGGCTGAGCGAGGCGCGGGGGCAATGCCGAGGGTTGCGATCCTGTTGCCAGTCCCGGTCCGGTACGGGGGCGACACTGAGGGTTGCGATCCGTTGCCGGACACGGAAAAAGACAAAAAAAATAAATAAATAAAAATAAAATAAAAGATGGTTTTGACTACTTGTAATAAAAAAACCCAATTCAAAATTACTTAACCAATAAAGCAATGTTGTTATTTCACATAACAAGTAGTCCTAAATTAGATGGGCTCTAGAGCTGGTTCATTCAGCAATTCAAGGTCCCAAGGGTGTTTGTTTGTTTGTTTTTAAATTTATTCAGGGGTAGGGAACTCAAGTTCTTTGCCTCTTGCTGCTCTGCTATCCTTAGCTTATTGGCTTACAGTCAGGCCACCTTAGACCTTGCCATCTTGTTTGCTTATTAAAGTGAACCTGTGTAGTTGCAAATATCAGAAACCCAATCTATACCAGTTTAAGGAAAGTAGTCCAAAGGGACTTCAGGCATGTCTGAATCCAGGAAAGCATCAGAACTCTCTTTCTTTCCGTCTTTCAGACTTACTTGATTCTATTTGGCTTCACTCTCGGACAGGCAGAAAGAGAGACACTTTTTTTCTTCTAATGCTCATGTAACACATATCATGAATGGACTCTAATTAACTCACAGGCCCGTCCCTGGACCAATCACTGGGGCCAAAGGAATGTAAGACCTTGGATTGGCCAGTCTTGGGTCTTTGGCTCATTCCTGGAACTCAGGCTCAGGACCACCCAAACCACAGAGACTGAACTGAATTTGGGGGAGGAGGGATGATTTCTCATAGGAAGATGGACCAAGCAACGAAAATGTGTCTGTCACACCCCAGAAGGCTGTAGAACGTGAGGACACCAGGTTTCCAGTGCAAAGGGATGCTTAAGTGGACACCGTCCGAGAAACCAAAAGGAAAGAGTAAAAGGAATTAGAATTTTTAGAGGGCCAACTCTGTGCTTTCCTAAGATAACAGAGCTAGAAATTGGCAGAACCTGGATTTCAATGCATGTCTTTTTAGTTCAAAATTTATGCAGTTAGCACTAGGGGGACTGATCAAAGGCAGAGGGGCCAAGACAGAGAGGAATTGTACTATTGTGACAATGAAGGGCTGGCTGGTTAGCTCAGTTGGTTAGAGCACAGTGCTGATAACATCAAGGTCGAGGGCTCAATCCCGGTACTACCCACCAGCCAAAAACAAAAAACAAACAAAAAAACACACAAATATTGTGATAGTGAGAGATGTCCAGGAGGCACTATGGAGGGGCACTTAGACCATCCTGGGAGTAGGAGTCAGGGAAGCCTTCCTGGAGGAGGAGATATTTAAACCAAGGCTTAAAGGACTGCAGGAATTTGTCAAAGGGGTAAAGGAGAAAAGCAAGAAAAGAAGTTGGCTGTGTAAGCAGGGGATGTCATGAAGGCCAGAGTTTCAGCTTTGATCTGTCAGACTGCATGGAGTGGGGGCTTCCTTGTCCTGCTCAGCTCCTGCCTCCTCCCAGGAGCAGCCCCATGCCATTGCATCACCACGAGCCATTGTTTTTCTCACACACACAGTTATTCACAGGGGGGGTTTCCAAAAACATTATCATAGTGGTTGGGACAGTGGCCTGGGTTCTGCCAGCCCACTCTCTGTGTGATTATTAGCCACTCACTTCCCCCTTTGGGATAGAGTTATCTTCTCTGTAACATTATAGTGAGCAAGTTGGCTATAGTGATGGTTGCACATATCTGTGACTATACTAGAAACCATGGAACTTGAAAGAATGACAGGACCCGAGCTGACAGTTCACTGGAGAAGTTCCGCTTTATTTGAGGGTGAAGCATACATTTATAGAGAGCTGAGTTCCGGGAGAGGGTGGTTAGTACGCAGGGCGGTCGCTGATTGGTCGGAAGGGCAGGTGATGATTTTGATAGGCCATACTTTGTGGTGAAGCATACATTTATAGAGAGCTGAGTTCCGGGAGAAGGTGGTTAGTACGCAGGGCGGTCGCTGATTGGTCGGAAGGGCAGGTGATGATTTTGATAGGCCATACTTTGTCACCGGCGGGAATGTTAGGACCCGGAAGAGAAGCCGGAAAGGCGCCATGTTTTAGGGAATGTCTCCTTTGGGGTTTTATGGGGCCCTACAGAACTGTATACTTTAAACAGGTGAATTGCATGGTATGTGAATAATTCAATAAAGCTGTTTAAAAAAAAACTGTAGTGGACTAGGTGATGGGGAAATGTGGCCTAAGGGCTGTAGGGCTGTTGCAATCAAGGCTTTGCTACTTTGTAGCCAGGTGACCTTGGGCACAGTTGCTTTACTTTATCTCTTTGAACCTCATTTTCCTCATTGTAAGAGGAGAATTATAATCCTTATCTTGCAAAGTTGTTTAGGTGATTAAGGGACATGTGCAGTCTGAGGTTGGGATGCTTGTTAGCATTCTGGCTCTATAACTGACAATCTCTGTGCCTCCAGCTGGCCTCGTGGCTCACTCAGGAGAGTGCGGTGCTAGTAGCTCCAAGGCCGCGGGTTCGGATCGTATATAGGGATGGCTGGTGCGCTCGCTGGCTGAGCGTGGTGCAGACAACACCGTGCAGAGGGTTGCAATCCCCTTACCTGTCAAAAGCAAAAGCAAAACAATCTCTGTGCCTCTACTTCCTCATCTGTTAAATGGAAATAATAGTACCTATTTCATAGGGTTGTTGATACCTATAAGATTGAGTTGATACTATAAAGTTCTTAGAACTAGCTTAGCACATGGTTCAATAGTTCAATAAATACTTGCTAGTTTATTATATCTATTTCATATCCTGGATTCTATTTGGGATTTCCTCGACAAGGTGTAACTTACCCACCCAAACCTAGTACTGAACTTGCTCTTACCCAGGACTGAGGATCGCCCACACCTGAGCCCTGCCCTCAAGGTGGTACACAATTTGGGGGGTGGTCTGCCAGCCCATGTTCCTCTTCTCTGAAAATACCTTTTGCACAGAGTGAGCTCCAGCATCTCCTCACAATAGCTTAATGGATCCCTCATCCAAGCTTGGCCAGTCAATTTCTCTCTCCCGGGCACCTGGAATCAGGACTCTGGGATGTGTTAGCAGGTGGTGCTGATGTTGGAGGTAGGGTCTGGGGGCCCTATAGTCAACCTCAACCCACCCAGTCCTCTTACCAGGTTCTTGACTCCACCACAGGAAAGAATTCAAGGGCAGAGTCACAGTAGTAAGTGAGAACAAGCTTAATATAATAGATGAGAAATACAAATTCCACAGAGAGAGTGCAGCATAGCTCCAGAGACTGAGCACGGCCCAGTGTGGCATAGCTCCAGAGACTGAGCAGGGCCCACTCCAAGTTTAACACAAAAGTAAGTTCAGTAAAGACATCAAGTCTAACACAAAAGCAAGAAAACATACTTGAAGTTCAGTACAAAGTGCAGGCTGGCTGTAGTGGATTGAGTTATGTCCCCCCAAAACTCCCTGAAGCTTGAATTGTGTCCCCCAAGTTTTATGTGTTAGGAACTTAGCCCCCACTGTGACTGTTAAGAGGGTGGGAAATCCTATTATGGCAATCAAGAGGTGGAGCCCTAAAGAGGTGCTGGAGCTGGGATCTGACATAGCTCCAGGCTGGGGCAGCCATTGTGTTGTGTGCCATATGAATGCAGGTGCTGAGAAGCCAGAGAGAGAACCATGAAACAGGCTCACAGAGGATGACAATAAGCATCCATAGCCTCAGAGGAAGGAGGAGATTAGAGCTGGGAGATGAGAACTCCAAGGACAGAGAAGAGCAAGGGTTGAGTCCCTGGGGTGGGAAGGGGATTGTATGTTCAGGGAACAAGAAAGCCTCCTGGCTGGAGTGAGTCAGCCAGGGGAGAGTAGTTGGGCAAGAGCCAGGTCATCATGGGGCTTGGTAAGGAATTTGGATATTATTCAGGGTATAACAGGAAATCATTGAAAGGCTTTGTGCAGGGAAGCAACACAGTCTTATTATATTTTTAAAAGATCACTCTGGCTGCTGTGTAAAGAATGGATGGGGCTGGGGAGGGTAGCAGAGAGAATGTTGCAATAACAGTCCAAGCGAGAGATGGTGGAGGTGGGAGTGGTGAGGGGGAGTTGGAGTCTGGATCTATTTTGAAGGTTCCAGTTCCTGGTTCTAGTTCCTCATAAGACCTGTCTACTTCCTGTCCCTGAGTTCATTCAAATTCCCACTTTTTGCTCCCCTGAAATGTCCTTCTTGCTTAGGCTAGAAGTGTAAGGCTAGTGTGTAAGAAGGATTCTGTTACTTGCAACAGAACCACCCTGACTAGACACCTTGGTCCTCAGGCTGTTCCAATCCACCACTATCCAGGACATGACCTGGTTTCATTGTCCCTGTATTAAGCAGTGTTTTCTCTTGTGAGTAATATACACAGGAATTAACAACCTCCCTAGGGAAACTTTTCTTCCCAAGAATTTTCAAAGGAAGCAGTCAAAGCAGATTTATTTTATGATATGGAAAAAATGCTTATGAGATATATATATATATGCCACCTCCAGTTATGTTTACATCAGATAAGAGGTAAAGATAATAGGAATAGGTGCTAAAATGTATAGTTTATAATGTGCCAGGCCTTGCCCTAAAAGCTTTGTATATATTAACTCATTTAAGTCTCAAGGCAACCCAATGAGGTAGGCTATCATTGTTTGTATTTTGCAGATGAGTTAACTGAGGCACAGAAAGATTCAGTAAGTGTCTATGATGACAAAACTAAAAAATGATAGATGTGTGAGTCAACCCAGGCATTTGGGCTCCATGCTCTTATCCAGTGTGGCACTAATGGCATTTTGGGTGGGAGGATTCGTTGTTGTACAGGACAGTTCATCTCACATGTTCTGAGTGGTTTAGTATGCCCAGTTTTTCAAACATTAACTCAATATAGTCCTCTCCATAGCACTATGAGTTAGGAGTTGTTATTCTTATCCCCATTTTACAGAGGAGAAAACTGAGATTCAGGGAAATAGCTTGCCCTGACTTTTTCATCTCATAAGGGGAGATTCAGCATTTGAATCCAAGCAGCCTGGCTCCAGGTGCTATGGTTTTAACCATTCTGCTATCCTGCCTCACTAAGGGTTAAAGGAATAGATGAAGGAGTGGGGTGCCCTGGCCAGAAAGCACCTTTAAGCAGAGTTCAGAAGACCTTTCAGAATGGGCCCAGGAGCTCAAGGAGACACTCTAGGCTGGAAAGGCAAAGACTGGTGGGAACCAGTGACCCACTGTTTATGCAGAACTGGCCAGCTTTATGATAAGGGGGAGAGGGATGTGGTTAGAAAAAGTCTAACCTGTAAAGGACACAGCCCAGTTGGAGAACTGGGTGTGAGGAAAATGGAGTAGTTAGGTCAGGCCCCCTCGCCTTAGGTCCAGTTAGGGGTGGTACAGCACATTCTTTGTAAACAAGTTGTGTGGGGGGTGGAGTTAGTGCACATGCAAGCCCATGTATTTTTAGCTTGTTGTTATTTTGTGTGTTTCTTCAGAGTGTGCAAAGCAGCAGCTCTGAACTGCTGGTCTGCAGAGCTCCAGTCTAGAAATAAAGCCTATTATTTCTTCGCCTACAGCTTCAAGGACCTTTTTCCCGTTACCTAGCTCATAGACCTATGTGTGAAGGGTTTGTGAATGGCTCGAAGGATCTGTGAAACCTAGCCCTAGCTCTACACTGTGAGTCAGGAATCCACAGCAGATCAAAGCTAAAGGAATGTTCAGACGCTGGACTGCTGCATGGTGCTTTGTCTTCTCCCATTTATTTTTCTTCTCATCCTACAGCTGTTCCTTTCCTTAAAAGTAGGAATCTGCCTGGGACATGTTGGGCACTCTTTCACCTGTACTCTGCACCTTTATACTCCTAGATATGCTCACACGTGGCTAATGGCAAGCCTTCCTTAAAAGTAGGAATCTGCCTGGGACATGTTGGGCACTCTTTCACCTGTACTCTGCACCTTCATACTCCTAGATATGCTCACACGTGGCTAATGGCAAGCCTAATTGGCACCATTTGGGAACAAAGCCATTGGTAGCCAATACTAAGAGTCAAATCTTCTGACACTATAATCCCACTCCAAAAGTAATTCAACAAAAGCCAAAGTCTAGAGGCCTGGAAATATTGATGGCTGCCCTCCCTGAGCTTGTACCTTTTAGCTAACCACACATCACAGGCTGCAGTGTCCAAAGAGCAAAACTGTGAAAATCAGGAGTGGACCATTGCCCAGGACACCACCTGACTTTGAATTCAAACTTCTCTTCTTCAATTGAAGTTCAGTTGCTGGGCCATGGCCCAGACCTATAATACTGTCTTCCATTTTCTGCTCCATTTCAGGCCTTTGAACTTTTGAGGGATTTTGACTCAGACTCTCTGCTCTGGTTACTCTTACTCCCACCCACATCAGGAGAAACACCCCATCCAAGCTTGGGTCTTTAGGACCTGTGTCTTGGTCAACAATCACTTGTTTGCAAGTAAGAGAAAAACATCCAAACTAGTAAAAGGGAAGAATTTATTATGAGAATCTGGGGGATGTCACAGAACCCAGGCAATAATTGCAGCCATGTAACAGGATGTTGACATGGGGCTTTTCCCTGCCTCTGTTTCCACAGAGATGTCATTACATAAATATCATACACCAAAGTGAATGTGAGACTACTTTCTATGTAGAAGTTACAAATGAAAGTGTAAAACCAGTTTTACCACTGTTGAACTCATCACCAAAATCAGAGAAATTAAAAGGGGGTCAGAATGTGGAAAGGGGAGAGGATTTGATGAAGCAACATCCTTGGAGAGAGCTATTGTTTATACTGTTATTCTCATCATTGCACCACCCCAGGATGGGATGGGGGAGAGGTAAGGGGAAATAGCAAATGAAGGTGGCAAATGAACATGCAACCCCCAAATATCCCATTTTATCATATCAATTATTTTTATGTCAAGGCAACTGAGAAATAGCAGATACAAGAAAGGCTCTGTACCCTCCCATTTTCTACCTAAAAGCATAAATTTCTTAAGAAAAAGGAGCCCTCCCTATTCCAGAAAGAAGAAAACATTCTTAACACCAGAAACCAGGAGTTGATGCCAAGATGAACCTGTACAAATAAACCTTTACTAAAGTAGCCCTTATCTTCCATTAGTTTCCCCCATATATCTCCTAGTCACTTTACCACAATTAGCTGCCCCAGCCCAAACCCCTTTTTCCTTTGTCTTGTCATGTCTTCACAATTTATCACTCTTTGTTAAAATGGTATATAAGCCCCTGGATCTAACAATTTCTTTGAGGTTTTCACTTCTTTCTATGAAGCCCCCTGTGTCATGTAAAAATATTAACATGAAATCAAATTTGTATGCTTTTCGCCTGTTAATCTGTCTTTTGTAAGCTTAATCCACAGGCCCTGGGCACAGAATGTAAGAGGGTAGAGGAAAAGTCTTTCCTCCTCTACACATACATTATTTCAAGCCCAGGGAGATAGTCAATGATGAGGTACCTCTCCACACTGTGGCCTGGGGGCTAACTTCTGCCTAAGAAATCCCGAAGATGAGAAATGATACTTTGGCAACATTTATCAAGTGCTTTCCATGTACTAGACACTGTTCTATGTCTTTACACATATTAACTCATTTAATACTCTTAATAACTGTGTGGCAAGTGCTATATATTGAAGCCTGATGTTTTTACTCATCAACAGATTGTGAATATTTTCCAACATCAAAAAATATTCTTCCGGGCCAGCCCGTGGCTCACTTGGGAGAGTGTGGTGATGATAACACCAAGGCCACGGGTTCAGATCCTTATATAGGAATGGCCGGTTAGCTCACTGGGTAAGCGTAGTGCTGACACCAAGTCAAGGGTTAAGATCCCCTTACCGGTCATCTTTAAAAAAAAAAAATCTTCTGTGTATGGACTTAATGGCTACAGTCTTACTTTGCAAAGCTTCATGATTAAGTATATAGGTTCTGTAGTCAGCCTGCCTGTTTTCTAACCCATTTATACCAATTAAGTATATTATGGGACCATTTTAATAAAGGAAATGAATACATGTAACCCAAAGGTTGGCAGCCTAGATGACCCACAAATCTCCGGCCCATTAGGGTTACCCTTTATTAATATTTCTTGAATACCTAGCATATGCCAGAAACTGGGGATACAACAATGAATGAGATAGATGTATTCCCTGCCTTCATGGAGTTAATATTCTAATAAGGGAGACAGACAGTAACAAGTAAAAACACCAAAACAGGGCCGGCCCGTGGCTCACTCGGTAGAGTGCGGTGCTGATAACACCAAGGCCCCGGGTTCGGATCCCATATAGGGATGGCCGGTTTGCTCACTGGCTGAGCGTGGTGCTGACAACACCAAGTCAAGGGTTGAGATCCCCTTACCGGTCATCTTTTAAAAAAAAAACCCCACCAAAACAAACAAAAACACACACACAAAAGAATGCCAGTGATAAATCCAGTGAAGGAAAAAAGCAAGGTGTTGCTGAGGTGGAGAAAATAGTAACTCTTAGAAAGTTAAAAAAAAAAAAAAAATGGCTTGAGCCCCCAGCCCCTGGAGAATGGAAAACTGAGTCCCACTATCTTCAAGGATGTAGCTGGTGATGGAAAGCAGTGGATCTTTGGCTTCTGATCTAGTCTAGCTCCAATTTTCTTCTGTTGGATTATTAACTTCCTGGGATGAGCGAGCAAGACATTGAGAATTGGGTAGTACCACCTGGTTCTGCACTTAAGCCCAGTACTAACCACTTTTTTCTGCCAGATCCCTCGCTACCATTCCTCCCCATGAGGGTGGACCTCCTGGCTTAATAGTGGACTAAATCCTCCCTGAGCTGGCCATGCTCTCTTGTCTAGAATTGTCATCAGAGTATGTGGCAAAATAGGATGGGAGTTCAGAATCCTGACTCTGACACTCATTAGCCATGTAATTGGGGCAAATGACTTAACTTTCTCTAAGTCCCAGTTTTTCTGTCTATAAGATGGGTTATTAATATCCCTAACCTCACAGAGTTAATAAATATGAAGTATTTACAGCAGTGCCTGGCATATTACTAAATGTTACCAATCATTATTATTAAGCACTTTTCCATGGCAGGACCTGTGATAGTTGCCTTCTGCACTATATACCTCATTTAACCTTCACAAGGCCATTCGAGGCAAGGTAAGTGTTATTATCCCATTTGCAGGTGGGGACATTGAGGCTCAGAGTGGTCAAGCCACTTTATTGCTCAAGTTTCCACAATCAGGAAGTAGTTGGTCCAGGATTTAAACGTAGGAGGGTGAAACTGCGTATCCCCTGCTCTTTCCTCCGCATTACACTGTCTCCCCGGCATGGAGTTTGGCACCTCCTACCCCAGCTTCTCTCGGTTTCAGCTTAATTCGTCCTCCTTCCAAGACATGTTTTGCCAACCAAGTCCTTGCAGGTCTTTGCAGACCCGTGAAGCTGCTCCGTTTCAAGTGTAGGGCCCTTAAGATCCCTCCCCTCTCGTTTTACAGATAGAGAAACTGAGACTTACCATCTTCAACAGTTTTCTAGAGGAATTAGTTTCTCCTTTGAATTGTAAAGTCATGATAAAATGCATGTTCAAAGGGACATAGAAACTGATCTGAAGTTTTATCAAAAGTTTATCTCAAGCTATTAAATTGTCATCACTTTGGGGCACTTCCGCATTCCAGATCCACAAAGTGCCAAAGCTAAGGGAACTAAACAAGATACGTAGAAATGGATGTCTCAGAAAAGAGAAGTAGCAGCAGTTGACAGGAAGAACTGTCAATTTTCAGGATATTTACAAAACATGTGTATGTTTTTTTCTTTCTAAGTTCCCTCTTCAAAGAAGTTAGCCCTCCCCAGTTCTAATAAACTTTTACTTAGTAGCACACATTGTTCACCTTTGCTGTTAAAGGGACAAAAACTACGTCAGAGATGAAGCACCTTATGTATTAGTAAAAGCTAAAAATAATTATGTTAGTCAGTGCTGACAAAGATATGACAAAATCAGTATGTACATAATTTGCTGGTGACATGGTAACTGGCACAACCCTTTTAAAAGCAATTTATCAAAGTTCCTCTCCTGGAAATGTATCCTCATTGAATCACATTAAAGAGGAAACAAAGTAATAAAAGCTTGGAAATGATCTATGTCAAAAGTGTCCTAAGTGCTTACTTTGTGGAAGGTCCTGTGTTATAGACACAACACAAATGATCTCATTTAATCTTCAAAACAATTCTAGGAGGTATATGCTATTACACCTCTCATTACCAAATGGGAAAACTGAGGTCTCAGGAAATACGTAATTTTCCCCTATCTCAACAGAGTTAAAGTTGGGATTTGAAACCAAGCAGTCTCCATCACTGCATTGCCTTCACCCAGCCTCTGTCTTCAGTGACCAGCTCCTCCCAGTGCAGTGTCCTGTTCCCAGACCTGGCCCCCAGCATCATGCTGGTAGCTTGATCTGATAATATAATTATGAAAAGTTGTGGGGTAAGGAAGGTTTGAATAGCTGAGGATGAAGATATGAAGATACATAATTCTTCTTCCTTCTACAGTGGTGTATGGAGAAGGGGTAGTGGACAGCCATTTCTGAAGCGTGAAGAATGTGCTAGGTACTGTAGATGGGTCATCTCATTAAAGCCAACAAACTCCAAGGCATGGGATCCTTAGCCTCTTTGACAGGAGTGGAAACTGATACTCAAAGAGGGGAAGTGGTACATAAGTAAGTGACCACAGTCCCAGAATCCTAGCCCAGCGTATCTGATTCTAGAGCCCACACTCCTTCCCCAGGCTGTCTCTTTGACAAAGACTCAGAATATGGTAACTGAAGTTGACCCAGGCATGGGGAAGGTTTGGCTGGTGGAAGTGGGGAGGATATTTGGCTGCTGGGCCTAGGGGCACTGACCCAGTCGAGGCACTTCCTAGACAGTCCTAGGTTTGGGATCCAAGGAAAAGTAGGGAGCTTGGTGTTGCCTTAGCAGATGCTTAACTGATGCAGCTAAGAGGCAGGTAGTGTGTAAAGTCTGAAGCTATGTTCAGGTGCAACTGAAGAACTAAGTAAGGAAACTGAGGCAGAATCTCAGTCAAGGACCAAGTCAACATAGCAGAGGGGACAGAAGCACCCTCCAGCACATTGTGGCCTTTGGCTATGACCCCAGATGCTGTGAAACATGGAAAGAACTTGGGTTTTGATGTCTGTCATAAACATTGGCTCCTTTGATCAGCATCAAATCATTTCCCTTTGGCTTGTAAAAATGGCACCAATTTTTCACCTCTCTCTGTATCCACACTCTTTGTCCTAAAACTTTGCAGTGTTCCATCACTCTGATGCTGGACTTAGTCATGTGAATTGTGTTAGCCAATGGGATATTAGCAAATGCCACGCAAGCTGTGGCTTAAAAAGCAATTATATGGTAGGGTTTGCCCTCTCTCATGCCTTTGTCATCAGCCATGAGAACATGCCAGACTATTCTACCAGAGATCAGAGCCAAAGGCCGTACTCTTCCAAGCTGAGGTCGGACTAGATCAACCAACAGCCAGACAAGCTCCAGACATGTGAGCAAGTCCAACCCAGATCAGCAGAGCTGCCTAGCTGACCACCAGATGTATGGGTAATAAATGCTTATTGTTGCATTCTTCTGAAGCATGTGATTATTTGTTATGTGCCAATATTATGGAGATATATAACTGATATAACACTCCACTCCCCAAACAATGTATTAATTTCCTTTGTGGGCTTGATTGAAAAGTAACTCCAGTTGACCCACTCCATTAAAGTAGTATATCCTTCTTCTCATCCTGGAGGACTGGGCTATGATGAAAGCTGGTCCCATCAGATACCCTCTCCTGAGAATCTGAATTTTGAGACTGTGGCCAGGATAAGAGATCTTGTTGGAAATCCTTCATCATGATGGTAGCAGCAGCACTCTGGTGAAAATGTGTCTACAACCTGATCCTAGGCCTT
>NW_007732777.1:93466-95673 GCF_000696425.1 Galeopterus variegatus
TCACCATATAGACCCTAATTCAAGTTCCTGGCCTGTTACCTAGCAGCTAATAATTGTCCAGGGAATTAATGGGTAGATGACCTCCCAAGAGGTTCTTTGGTCCTGGTACCACTGAAGAACCACTGGGCAATAGTGTCAGGGGCTCTGAGGCCAACTTTCATTTTGCTCTGAAAAGGGGCAGACATCTCTTCTCCCTGCTTCTAGGCAGCTAAAGTCTGGCCAGGTAACCCATGATTAATTCACAGAATGCTCCCACCTGAGTCTTTGAATCTTGAGGGACACTGGGACAACTGGAGCAGTCACAGTGGGAGTAGTGACAGCAGCATTGCCAGTAGCATTGTCCTCACCACCAGCCAGTTCCTGCAATGAGGTCTTAGCTATGTTAGCTGCCCACTGTCCTGTCTTCTGAGCCTGGTTCACCTGCTTTCCGTTCAGTTCTGGGGTCTACTCATTATTCTTTTATTCTATTATCTCTAGATGACTTTCATTCCCTAGTCAGTTTCAGTTGCATGCATTCCAAAATTCAGACTGGAATATTAAGGATGACCTCCATTTTACAGAGTAGGAAACCATATTGGGTTGTAATTTATCACTAGCCTATACCTCTTACAGAGTAGATTTTGAGCTCTTTGAGGGCAGAGACTATGTTCGATTCATCTCTATGTCATCATCTCCCAGACTAGAGTTTGGCAGCAGCGAGAACCCTGTGCGTGTTTTGGAATGTAGGAAGGAAAGAGGAGAGGAAGGGAGAGAGTCAGGGAGTGAGGGAGGAAGGAAGGAGGGAAAGAAAAAGAGAGATGTAAATAGAAGAAAGGAAAAGGAGAGCTTCTCCCCACCCCTCCAAGGTCAGGAAAACTATCAGCCTATTCAGATCCATTTTCAAAGGCTTCAGGAAACAGGTAATGTTTCTAGAGCTGCATGCCCAGAAATGACACAATTCCAAACTTTCTCCCATCTCAGAGGACAGCTGGGTGAAAAGAAAAGTCAGGTTTTGGAGTCAAATCAGCTTATTGTATGACCTTGGAACAAGCTTCAGTGTCCTGATCTGAAAATGAGTGTGTGCATCCATGTTTTCAAGTAACATTTAGTGTCTACAAAGCAAGGTGCTGAGAATTTAATGGTGAACAGACATGGGCAAAGCCCTTGCTCCCCTGTGAGTTTACAGATCAGTAGTGGTTATACTGGGGAGAACAGATATTAAGCAAATGAGTACACAAATGAAAAATTATAATTGTGTTAGCACTACATAGATGAAATACAGTCTATAATGTCCATAATGGAACACAACAAGAGTGTATAATGGGGGAATTTGATCCAGTCCAGGAAGTTGAGGAAGGCTCTGTGAAATGACCATCTGGAATACAAGAGATGAGTTGAAGGTAATCTAGCAAACCGTACTGGCAGGTGACACAGAATATGCAAGGGCTAAATGAGAAATAACATGGCAAGTTTGAGAAAAAGAAAAAGGTAGAAGGCCAACAGAAACTATATGGAAGGAAGCCTAGAGAAATGAACAGGGAGCAGACCTTGCAGAACCTTAAACACCATGGGAAGAGTTTTGGTCTCTCTCCAAAGTGCAATGGGAAGCCAGTGAAGTGTTCTGAGTGGGCAAGTTACATGATCAGATCTGCATTTGGGGAAGATAATCCTGGCAATGGTATGGAGAACAAAGAGGAGGTGGGTCAGAATGGAAGTGGGTCAGCTAGATGGAAAACATAGGAGTTCCGGCAAGAAGAGTTAGCAGTTTGGACAGAGTGGTGGTTTGGAGTGGAGGGTCAATAGACTGAGGGATGTAGATGGATTTAAGATCAAGGGGGTAAAAAGGACAAGACTTGGTCAAGGATCAGATTGGGAGAAGGAAGAGGACATTTAGACATTAAGGATCATTGTCCAAGATTTTGGCTCCCATAGCTAGAGAGATACAGGCACCATTTACTGAGTTTAGAGCTGGTTTGGGGGAGAAGGGTATAGACATCTTTAACTTGGAGGGCTGTTGAAATAGTCACATGGAGATATCAAGTAGATATTTGAAATAACTGGTCTGGACTCAGAGAGGCCTTAGATGTGTGATCATGGGTAATGATTATGTCTGGGACTCAATGAACTTGCGTGGGGAGAGAGTATAGAGTGAGGACAGAAGAGGTCTAGAGCTAGGATACAGAAAATGTGGTATATCTACACAATGGAATACTACTAAGCTATAAAAA
>NW_007732777.1:96396-101974 GCF_000696425.1 Galeopterus variegatus
ATAATCATATACATTGTATATTGACAAAATAAAAATTTAACGGAAAAAAAAAAAAAAAAAAGAAGAGGTCTAGAGCTAAAACTTGAGAAACCCAATACTTAAAGTCAGGTCAATGAGGATGAGTCTGCAAAAGATACAAAGGTAGGAAGTAAAGCAGACATAATAGACATTTAGTGCCTTGGCCACCCAGCAGCCACCACCACCCCCACTGTAGGCAGAATAATGGCTCCCCAAAGATGTCCATGCTCTAGTAACTGAACTCTGTGAATATATTACCTTACAAAGTAAAAGGAACTTTGTAGATATGATTAAGTCAAGGATCCTGAGATGGGGAGATTATCCTGTAGGCCCAGTGTAATCACAAGGGTCCTCATAAGAGGAAAGAAGGAGGGTCAGAGACAGAGAAAGAGATGTAACAACAGAAACAGAGGTTGGAGTGATGTGGCCATGAGCCAAGGTATGTGGGTAGCCTCTAGAAGTTAGAAAAACAGAAGAAAGATTTTTTCCTTAGAGCCTCCAGAAGGAACACAACTCTGCCCACATCTTGATTTTAGCCCCATAAAACCAATTTTGGACTTTTGACCTGCAGAACTATAAGAGAATAAATTTGTGTTGTTTAAAGCCACTAAGTTTGTGGTAATTTATTACAGCAGCAATAGGAAATACACCTCCTCTTCTTCTGACAAGAGTATCCCAATTTTGCTTTGGGGAACCCCCCCCCCAAGCCTATGCACTCCAATGAAGCTAACTCCAACCTGGGGCTGCAAAGGTAGAGCAAGTAACTCAGCCTAAGCCAATCTCCCCGTCTCACCCCCGAACCACATTGATCACTCATGATTGGGCATATGATCTAAGCCAGCTCGATCAGAGCAAATATCAGGATTTATGCTAAGGCTACTGGGAAAAAGAGCCTCACTCATCTTTGCTGGATGTGAATGAGAAAGAATGTAGCCCTAGGAGCCACCGGCATCCATCTTGCAACCATGGGAGAAAGGCTGAGAATGGAGTAGACATGGGATAGCACATTGGAGAGACAGAAAAAGAGAACCGAGATCGTAACACAGGGGTGATATTCATCTGGTATACATTGGAATGACTGATGGCTGTTGAAATATGTCCATTGGTAAGTAAATGCTACCCAGACCTCCCTGGAAGTAGGAGTGGTTCCCTCACTGCCTCCTGGCCACCCTTCTTCTGGAAGCCCTTGGAGAGACAGAAAAAGAGAACCGAGATCGTAACACAGGGGTGATATTCATCTGGTATACACTGGAATGACTGATGGCTGTTGAAATATGTCCATTGGTAAGTAAATGCTACCCAGACCTCCCTGGAAGTAGGAGTGATTCCCTCACTGCCTCCTGGCCACCCTTCTTCTGGAAGCCCCGGACTTTCCCATCATCCAGTAACTAAAAATTTAATGCCAGCACCAGCAGGAGGCTTCCAGGATAATCCTTCTGGTATCTGTTCTGATGGGTCAGTGCTAGTTCAATGCCAGTTGCTAAACACTGTATTTTGAATGTTACTCCTATGCTAATACTATCATCTGTGCCCTCTATTCAACTGGGTCCAAACCTCTCCCCTGGGCTATTATTGAGTTACTTGAAACAATACATTGCTTTTGTTGTTGTTGTTAAGCCAATGTAAGTCAAGATTTCTGTCACTTGCTAATCAAAGGAGACCCCAGGAACACCAGGAAAGTGTGAGGTCACAGAAGCCAAGGGATGAGAGGGTTTTAAGAAGGAGGGAATGGCCAACAGAGTCATATGCTGCTGAGAGGTCAAGTAAGAAGACTGAAACCATGTAAATATGTAAACCATATGTAGATGCTCAATAAAACGTAGCTCCTTCCCTTATGTCTCCCATAGCCCCATCCAACAACATTAATGTATCGGTTAGGATGAGATTTAGCTGCATATAACAGAAAACCCAGAATAAAAGTGCCTTAAACAAGAGAGAATTTTTTTCTCTGTCTCACATAAAAGTGGTCTAGAGGTAGGCAGTAGAGGGCAGGAATTGTACTTCGACATTATCATGGGTTCTTCCACCATCATAGCACATAGCTTTTACCTTCAAGGCCACTTCAAGGCCCAATATGACCGCCGGCTCCAGGCCAAATTCCAGACGAGAAGAAAAAAGGGGGGAAAGTAAAAGGAGCCCACTTAGCTGAGTTAACTCCCTCGAGGCAGCATTTCCAGATGACCTATCAACTCTTTCACTTTGTAAGAGGACAGAATATGCCATCCCAAAATACGCCTCTTTGGCATAAGGATTACTTTGAGCTGCAGGCAATTAAGAAGAGACAGATATGAGAATATTATCTTCCCTCCCCCATTTGCCAAAAAGCAGGACATGAATTTACAAAGGCAGAGGTGTCCGTTCTCCCCTCTCTACTATGAAGGACAGAAGTTCATCACTGAAGACAACTTTAGACCCTAATCAGCCTGCAGAAGGCACCAAAGGAATCCACATGACAAACTTTACTAATTAGCCTTTACCTACTATTTATTTCCCTTCCCCAAATTTGCTGCTCCTAGAGATTCAAAGTCCTTTTTCTGTGCCTTGTCAATTCTCTAAAGATGTACTGTTCTTTATTGAAAATGCTCTATAAACCTGAATTCAAAGCCACCTCTTTGAGAATTACTCATTCTCTTGTTATCTCCTATATAAGTGTGATGTATACATGTTAATAAACTTTTGTTTGTTTTTCTCTTGTTAATCTGTCTTTTGTAACAGGGGTCTGTCCTAGCTAAGGACTACGAAGGGTAGAGAGAAAATTATTTGTCCTCTTCTGTAACTTATATGTCTTTAGCCAGAATGTAGCCACAGGCTATACCTAGCTGCAAGGAAATGTAATATTTTGGCTAGGTGCATTGCTACTCCAAATAAAATAGGTGTTTATCCATTCTGGAAGAGGGAAATAGATGTTAGGCAACCAGCAGTCATGCTACAGTTAATTGCTCACATTCAATGGCACATGTAATGGTCCTTGACAGATTACAAAATGATTTCCCCTCCACCACCTCCCCAGAGCCTCCAGTAGTTGTCATTCTCTCCATTTTTATAATTGGGTAAACTAAGGTTCAGAGATGGGCAATCAGTTATCTAAGGCCAAACAACTAGTGATGGCAGAACTGAGAGACAAATCCAGATCTTACCCCAGGCCCAAGTTCTTCCCCATTTCCCCTCTTGCCTTCCTGAACTAATTTTGGCTGTTGGCATAGTTAAAAGTACAGTAATTTCTTGTAAAACATTCCTAATGTTAGGAGCCATTATCAGGCCATAAGATCAAGTGTAAACAATGAAACAATGGACTGTGGAGAGCATCAGTCATCTCCTTCCTTTCTAGTCTCTGCAGTGCCTAAGGTTACATAATAAGTGTGTGCGAAGTTACTTCTAGGAGACCTCCCTCTCTGCCAACCCCCAGCCTGGGGCAACATTTGTGCCAACTGGGGAGACTAGGGAGAGGCATCAGCAGTTATCTCAGGAGAGACCGGCTCCCTGTCATTCAAGAATAACCAGTGCCCCATCCCAAGTGTCAAATTAACCTCTTCCTAGGTGAGAGAAGAGAAGGGGATTGACATTTATTATACCCATTTTACAAATAACAAAACTGAGGCTTGGGGAGGTAAAGTGATTTGCCCAGGATCACACAGCAGGTGACAGAGGTGAGATCCAAACCATGATAGCCCTGATGTGTAGCATTTGCTAATTTCTGTGGTGTAAATACTCTCAACATGGCTGATTTCAAGCTACCAACATGACATCTCTGAACAAAAGAGTTGAAAAGAAATGTTCACAATGGGTTCTCATAAGCCCATATGAGTATTGGATAGCAAATATATCTCTCTATTGGATTTTTTAACACATCCACCATTTGCTAGCGTGTAAGGGCAGGGACCCTATCTTTTCTGATTTGTCCCCACAGCAAATGATAGATCACTAAATGTCTGAAGAAAGAAAGGACACCCATTCTCTTTTCACTAGGCCACCTGCCTCAGACAGCCGTACACAAAATATCACCTGGGTTGAGAATTTTATTGGCTAAGCTCTTTCGAACACAATAACTCAAGCGGAGTTGGTTGCCTCAATGGCAGGAAACACCACTTCGAACATGAAAACCCGCTATGAGAAGGTTCCTTTGGGAGACTGAATTTCTACCCGCTCAGCCTGCTTCTCCCATTCCATCCTCCATTTTTTAAAAAATGTTTTTTTAATTGTGGTAACATAAAATTCACCATTTTAACTATTTTTAGGTGTACATTTCAGTACATTAGTATATTCATATTGTACAACCATCACCACCATCCATCTCCAAAATTTTTCCATCTTCCCAAGCTGAAACTCCACACCCCTTAAACACTAACTCCTCATTTCTCCCTTCCCCCGGCCCATGGCGACCACCATTCTACTTTCTGCCTCTACGAATTTGACTGCTCTAGCTGCCTCATATAAGCAAAATCATACGATATTTGTCCTTTTGTCTCAGGCTTACATCACTTAGCATAATGTCATCAAAGTTCATCCTTGTTTGTAGCAGGTGTCAGAATTTTCTTCCTTTCTAAGGCTGAATAGTATCCCATTGTATGTCTGTACCACATTTTCTTTATTCATTCATCCTTCAATAGACAAGTAGGTTGCTATCACCTTTTGTCTATTGTGAGTAATGTTGTTAGGAAAATTGGCATACAAATATCTGTTCAAGTCCCAGCTTTCAATTCTTTGGGGTATGTATACCCAGAAGTGGAATTACTAGATTGCATAGTGATTCTATGTTTAAGTTTTTGAGGAACCACCGTACTGTTTTCCAAAGCAGCTGCACCATTTTACATTCTCATTAGCAGTGTACAAGGGTTCCAATTTCTCCATATCCTCACCAACACTTGTTATTTTCTGTTTTTATTTCATTTTGGTTTTGAATTGCTTTTAATGTTTAAGTTTTTGAGGAACCACCGTACTGTTTTCCAAAGCAGCTGCACCATTTTACATTCCCATTAGCAGTGTACAAGGGTTCCAATTTCTCCATATCCTCACCAACACTTGTTATTTTCTGTTTTTATTTCATTTTGGTTTTGAATTGCTTTTACCTCATGATCAGTGATGTGGAGCATCTTTTCATGTGCTTATTGGTCATTTGTATATCTTCTTTGGAGAAATGCCTGTTCAAGTCCTTTGCCCATTTTTTAATCATGTTGTTTGGGGTTTTGTTGTTGTTGTTGTTGTTGTTTTTGGAGTTGTTTATATGTTCTGGATCTCGATCTCTTATCAGATACATGATTTGCAAATATCTCCTCCCATTCAGTGAGTTGTCTTTTTTTTTTTTTCCTTTTTCCATGTCCGGCAACAGATCACAACCCTTAGTGTCGCCCCCGCACCGGACCAGGACCGGCAACGGGATCGCAACCCTCGGTGTTGCTCCCGCCCCTCGCTCAGCCAGTGAGCGGCCGGTCTGTATGTGGGATCCGAACCCTTGGCAGAAGCGCCGCCGTGCTTCCCAAGCAGCGCACTATAGCAGTGCGCCACCGGGCCGGCCCCAGAGAGCAGTCTTTTCCCTATGTGTGATGGGGTCCGGTGTCTCCCC
>NW_007732777.1:102851-113984 GCF_000696425.1 Galeopterus variegatus
CCCCCCGCGAGGGCCCCCCCCGCCCCGGACCAGGACCGGCAACAGGATTGCAACCCTCGGTGTTGCTCCCGCCCCTCGCTCAGCCAGTGAGCGGCCGGTCTGTATGTGGGATCCGAACCCTTGGCGGAAGCGCCGCCGTGCTTCCCAAGCAGCGCACTATAGCAGTGTGCCACCGGGCCGGCCCCAGTGAGTTGTCTTTTCACTCTGTTTGATAGTGTCCTTTGATTCCCCATCCTCCCTTCCAAGGAACTAATTAATTGTTTTCTTCCAAAGGCCAAAATCCCCTGACTCATGCATGTGGCAATTCTGACTTCTTAAAACACACTCTGAATGTATTTTAGAACGGCCTGGGAAATCACATAAAAAGAAAACCATGCTCTGTTCCTCTCTTAGATAGTTTCACGTTTCTCAGGAAAATACAGTGTTACACAATATAAGGTTGGTAAAAAAGGGCAGAGGAAATGGAGTTATGGGCTGGAGTGAAAAGGGAGGCTGTGTGGAGAACGGCACAATTGATCAGCATAGGACATGACATTTACTAAATTTATTCCATGCCAGGCACTGTTCTGAGCAATTCTAAGTCCTTAAAACCATCCTGTTATGTCAACAGCGTAATTATTCCCATTTTACAGATGCAGATACAGACCCAGAGAGGTTAACTAGTCTGCCTAAAATCACCGACTAGGAAGGGGTGAAACCAGAAATTCAACCTTGGCAACATGGTCCCAGCGGCCACTTTACTGATCACCCAGTGACACGGATCAGGCTTTGGAGTCAGAATTATCTGAATTCAAACTCAAATAACTAATGAGTATGTGATTACAAACTCATTATTAATCTGCAAAAAATTCAAACGAAAAGCAAGATTTTACTTCACCTCTACCTGCAATTTGAAAGTTGGACAAAGCCAAGTGTGGGTAGGAACACAGGGAAATAGAAACTTTCATTAACTATGGGTGGGAGTGTGGACTGGTGCAGCCACACCAGAAGCAAGTTGGTAGTTCTTTACCAAATTCAATATGAGTGCAGCCTATGACCTAGGAATGTCACATGCATCTCACAGAAATTCTTACATTGGTCCATGAGGAATAGCTGGAAGGACCTCACAGCATTGTTTATAGAAAAGTGAGCTGAAGGCAACCTAAGTGTCCATTGTCAGGGGAAAAGGTAAAATGTAGTAGACATTCACAGTGGAGGACCAGGCAGACATTGACATCAATGAATATGATGTACACGCTTCAGCATGGTTAAATTGTAAAGAAAATGCTGAGTGGGAAAAAAAATGAGACACAGAATGAGGTAATTAGCTAAATTTATGTAAATCGTAACTTTTATGTAAATTTAAAATAAATGCACACACACAAAATAACACTACACATTTTTTTCCTTTTTGTCTTTTTTCGTGACCGGCAACGGGATCGCAACCCTCGGTGTTGCGCCCACACCTCGCTCAGCCAGTGAGCAGCAGGTCTGTATGTGGGATCCGAACCCTCGGCGGGAGCGCCGCCGCATTCCTAAGCGGCGCACTGTAGCAGTGCGCCACCAGGCCGGCCCAACACTACATATTTTACAAGGATACATACAAAGTCAAGAATATGTATCTAATGCACTAGAACTGTTCTGAGGGAGAAGACTGGAAAATGGTGAGGAAAGAAGATAGCACGCATTCAGACAGAAAGACGTGTAAGAGAAGCATCTGGCACAGTCAAGATATAAAAATGATCTCTGCATCCCTGTCCTACCATGTTATTGCTGTGTGACTTTGGACAAATCATTGCACCTCCTTGATTCTTGTCCTTCTTTCTTTCTCTCTTTTTAAAACCAAATGCACTTCCATTTAGTGCCAGGAATTTAAGTAGAGACCTGAAGTAGAACCAACTGGCTCACACGGTAGTAAGTACAAGACAGAGCAGTGATCTCGGCTTCAGCTGCCTGGTGCAGTGGTGTGCTGGCATGTCATACACAAGCTAAGTCATGCTGTAAATGATCTTCTCTGGCTGTCACTTCTAGCACAAAACCATGTTAGGGAGAATGAAAAAAGTGAACACCACTTCTTACTATGTCCTCCCTCCTGCTGCCAGTCTCCCTCTGCCCCCAGGTTGGATGCAGCAGAGATCACTCAATGGGCCATACTTTTTGGAGGGAGTGTCCAAGACAGCCTTGAGGGTGATCTTCTGCCCAGTGTAATCCTTGAAGAGAGACCTCCACCTCTCTTCTTGCTCAGTGGTAACTTTGTTGGGATCAAGGTCTCTCCCAGTCCCTTGGTTGACATTTTCATGGAGAGGGATACTTTTATCCTATCATTTCTCATCTCTCGGCCAGTAAGCTTCACCCACACTTTGTCTCCCACATCTACTATCTCAGAGGGTTTATCCATCTGACGGACGATGGACCAGACCTTGCTTTCAACAGCCTGGGATTCTGATAAAGGCTCCATACTCTGTTATCATAGCAACTTCTCCTTGGAAAATAGTATAGAGAGCAGGCAAGTTTTCCATGGTCTTGGGCCTTCCTGAATTTATCCTTAATATTCCACGGCTCCCCCATTTTTCTTCTGCTAATGTTAATTCAAGTGTCTCAGTGTCAGCTCCAAGTCTCCCATCCTTATCTTTCTTGTCTGGAAGATGGAAGGTAGGGATCTTCACATTCAGTGTCACGAGGGATGTCTACAGAGGTGGGCAGTGTGGTGAAATGGAGACTGCCTGGGCTTTGGAGCCACACAGACCAGTTATGCCAGCCACTCACTGTGCGACCTTGTGGAATCACTTCACTCTCTAAGTCTATGTTTTAAATGAGATGGTCAAGGCAGGCCACACTGAGAAGGGGACGTTTGAGCAAAGTCTTGAAGGAGGCAAGGGAGTGAGCCATGTAGATATCTGGCGAAAAAGGAATTCAGGAAGAGGGAGAGTCAGTTCTACCCACAGGTACTTAGGAGGAGTAAATGATGTAAAGTTTCCCTCACACAAAATTTGTTTCTTATGGTTTTGGAGGCTGGGAAGTCCAAGGTCGAGGGGCACATCTGGTTAGGGCCTCCTTGGTGTGGGGGGACTCTCTGCAGAATCCCAAGTTGGTGCGGGGTACTCTGGCAAGAGGTCTGAGAGAGCATGCCAATGTGCTTACTTGCTCTCCTTATAAAGCCACCAGTGCCACTCCTGTGATAACCCATTTATCCTTTAGCCCATTAATCCATGAATGGATTAATCCATTCATGAGGGCAGAGTCCTCATGATCCAATCATCTCCCAAAGGCCCCACCTTTCAGATACCGTAGTTGGACTTCCCTCCCTGTTAACACTGTTACAATCAAGCTTCAATATGAGTTTTGGGGGACATGCAAGCTATGGCAGATGAATGGATAGGCGGATGGGTAGGGGTGAGGATAGCATGCTGGCAGGATGTTAAAGGGAACATGATTTGTTCCATAGAAATACCAAGTCTACATAAAAACCGGTGCTTTACAAAAGGGTTTTATTATATCTCTTTGTGACTTTAGGTCTTGACAACAGATGTAACACAGATGAGTAAAAACAGGCATAAACATGTCTTGTCAAGTCATCTGTGACCTACATCCCACTCTTGGGTCTATGACTCATCTCAATGAGTCAAGGTCTTGTGTGAGCCAATGTTCTCCAACTGAGATCACTGGTGGTTCCCCAGGGAGAAGGCTGAGATCAGGAGGAAATGCAAGGTGAGAACTTCCTGATGGGCAGGATACCTTGGAAATCCTAATCAATGATATTTCATCAAAAGAATTACAACTCAGGGCCGGCCCGGTGACGCACTGCTATAGTGCGCCGCTTGGGAAGCGCGGCAGGCGCTCCCGCCGAGGGTTCGGATCCCACATACGGACTGGTTCCCGCTCACTGGCTGAGTGAGGCGTGGGAGCAACACCGAGGGTTGCGGTCCCGTTGCCGGTCCCGGTCCGGTGCAGGCGCGACACTGAGGGTTGCAATCCGTTGCCGGACACGAAAAAAGACAAAAAGGAAAAAAAAAAAAAAAAGAATTACAACTCAGCTTTTTCCATAATTCGTGCCAAGCTTGCAAGAATGGAGATACACAGGCAAACAGGCAGCCCTGTGTTCACTGCTGTTCTATGCTGTGCAACTTCTGCAATCACTTGGTGACTCGGAGCCTCATGTTCCCCTTAATAAGATGAAGGGGTTGGATCCTGCCAGCTCCAAAATGTTCTGATCCTCTGAAAATCCCCTACCTCTTCCTTTAAAATATGGACATAGAACTTTAGAAGAACATGTATTAAATTTCTTCCCCATCTGTCCTTATAGTCTCCTTAAACCCTTCCAAAGCAATTGCATATATATGTCAATATGTTTATCTTATCGTCTTAGTCTTCTTCCTGCTGCTATAACAGAATACCACAGACTGGGTAATTCAAAAACAATGGATTTTATTTGGCTCATGATTCTGGAGGCTGGGAAGTCCAAGAGCATGGTGCTGGCATTTGGCAAGGATAATCCCACAGTGGAAAGCAGAAGAACCACTGAGTATGCAAGACAAAGAGAAAATCGGTGCTGAACTTCATCCCTTTATCAGGAGGCTACTCCTGTAATAACAGCATTAATCCATTCATGAAGGCAAATTGCTCCTGACCTAATCATCTCTTACACGTCACACCTTCTTTTTTTTTTTTTTAAATATGACTGCTAAGGGGATCTTAACCCTTGATTTGGTGTTGTCAGCACCACGCTCTCCCATGTGAGCTAGCTGGCCATCCCTATATACATAGTGATCCGAACCCATGGCCTTAGTGTTATCAGCACCACACTCTCCCAAGTGAGCCACAGGCCAGCCTCATGTCTCTCCTCTTAAAACTGTCACAATGGCAATTAAATTTCAACATGAGTTTTGGTGCAAACAAAGCAGCTACACCCTGGGGAATCCTCTACTTTGGAGACAGGCAGATCTCAATTCCAGGCTGTGCGTGAGAAACTGAATACTCAGATGATTAAGATTCAGTTTCTGCTGCCAGGATAGGACAGACAGACATTGAAATCATAGAAATTAAGGTATAAAAAGTTGGACCCACCCAGTCCTAAAATGCTGCCTGGAGGAATTTAGGAAGGCTGCATGTGGGAGGAGTTCTGAGGTCACAACCAGACAGAAGTTACAGGGGGAGGAAAGGTGGGTGTGTGGGGGGAGGGCAGTGAGGAGATCAGCAGGGCTGGAGCAGGGCTACAACCAAACATACTCCTCCCACCCCCCTGAGCTCTGGGTAGGAGAGCCTGGCCTGTGTGTTGGGGCAATATCCTGGGAGAAGTAGGGGGGTAATCACAAACCATCATCTCAGAACTGTCAGAGTTACTCTTTATTGAGCATTTACTGAATGTAGACCCTGTACTCTTTATGCACACCACAGCAGGGTTTCCTGAAGTGTGCTATGCAAGTCACCAGGGCATATGAGGTGACGTTAGACAGGATACAGAGAAACATTTTTATGTCTTTTATTATTTTTTATTTATTAATTTTTGGCCACTGGCCAGTAAAGGGATCCTAACAGGGATCTGAACCCTTGATCTTGGTGTTATAACACTGTGCTCCAACCAACTGAGCTACTGGCCAGCCTAGAGAAATATTTTTAATAGTTATGTTTTTATGTTTATGTTTACCTTCTATTTGTGGCAGGTAACGTTGGTTTTCATTTATAATTATGTTATAAAGTGTCCTTTTAAGTAAATGTAAGTTTTAAAAAGTGATTCAATTTAAAGAAAAATATTTATTAAGTAAACATACATAAAGTGGTACATGGATAGTACAAAAATTGCCAGGGAGGTCCAAAAATGACTGAAATTCAGGAAACACTGTGCGTTAACATCAAAGCATTTAACTCATTCAGAGCTCTTTTGGTTGCAAGTAATAGACAGCAACTCAAATCAGCTTAAACAAAATGAGAGACTATATCCTGACAAGGGAATCTCACAGGACCCGAAGGAAGGAGTGCAGCTCTCGGGCCTCAGGAAGGGCTGGGCCTGGAGGAAGAAGGCTGGCAGGCCCCTGGAAGCATTGTTCCCTCTTCCCTCCAAGCTCCTGTGGTTTCTCTCTGGTCTCTGCTTTGCTCTGCACTTCTATCTTCTCTCTGAAAAGAGCCATTTTCTCTACTATATTCATGCAGCAGCCACCCCCTCCATCACACACATAGACAAAAATACACGTAGGCACATTCACAGCTCCAGAGTTTATATGTCTTCAGGTAAGTGACTTGCAAAGCCTGAAACAGCATCTCTGACTCTAGATGCCCACCTCTAGTCCTTCCAGCTCCTATCAGGGGCTGGAAGGGGTCAAATCCTCAGAAAAGGGGAGGGTCTGGGATGAGCAGTCACCCTGACCAAGAGGTACCTGCCTCAGCATTCACTGTTCATAACAATGCTACCAGGTAGGTTTTACCTCACAGGTAACAACCCTAAGAGGTAGAAAATTTGGCTCCTCATCCCTCAGCAGGAAATGACAAAGCCAGGACTTGAACCTGGGTCTGTGTGACAGAAAAACTTAAGTATGCCGCACTAGCCACTTGGTTGCCATCAGCTAAGTCCTGCCCACAGCTGCCATCCCAGACCCAAGCAGGTTACTGGCCCACTGGGAAGCATTTATCAAAATCAGCAATCCAGAGCTTGCCCCATAGACAGGAAACAAGAACCTCAACTTCATGTGGAAACTGGCTAGAAGGAAGGCAAGTTTCTCAGAAAGAGCACAGGACTCTGAAAACCAGGCTCCTCCAAGGCCCTGAGTCTGAGGCTGCAGGTACTTGTCACAGGGTGAGAAGGGAGGCTCATTTGAACATACTTGCCAAAAAATCACAAGCAGGCATCTAGAGGTCCTCAAGACAAGCTGACACCTCCCACTTTCCAGAAGCTAGGCTAAGAGGGGCCTCCCAGAGAGTGAGGTGGAAGAGAACTGACAGGCTCCTTCCACCAAGAGGCCTCAGGCCCTTCCCAGCCCATGTGCCTGTTCCCACAGAAGCCTCTGGACATGGAGGTGCCCTGTCCTAGATGGCCCCAATTTTGCTTTGAGGGGCCTTTGCCCACCCACACTGGGTGGCTGCCCCACAGAAGGTACTTAATCAGGGTCTGTTGTTGAGACAGAAAGATGAATGGGGTGGTCATCTCCCTCCCACTCCCCCAGAGCTGACCCAGGCCTGAGGTGAGGCTGTGCAGAGAGACCCATCTGCCCCAGGAAACAAGCTCCCATCCTAGCTTTTGCTCTGTTCATGTATCTTTTATGGTCACCATTCAGGTCAGATTGCTGGTTCCACTGAACTTCCCCTGAAAAGTGTCACAAAGACTTCGTGCCTGTGGGTGGCAACATTCTGTCTCAGAAGTCTGCCCCAAAGATACTGCCACACAGCCAGGGGAGCGTCCTTTTCCCAAACCCATTCTCTGTCCTTAGCACTTGGGAGTGGTTGCCCAAAGCTTTAGGCTGGTACACAAGTGGTGTAAACTGGGAGGCTCAAAGTCTGCCCCCAAAGTCTGCACTTGACCCTGATATTCCTCTCAGCCCCTTCAGACTCAGGGGCTCAGGATGAGGTCACCAGCCAAGGTTACTACAGTACATGTCCAAAGGTGGCTGAAGGGGCTCAGTGAAGCTCTGGATTTTCTCGCAGTCCAGCTCAGCCATCATCCCTGCCTGGGTGAGGTAGTCTCCATCCCTCATGGGCCACCAGTGTCCAAGGAGGAGGTGCCCAGGCCACAGCAGATCCCTTCTTCCCCAGCTCAGTCCATGGTGTCCATGGCGGAGAAGACTAGCCCCAACAAGAGGGATCAATCTTTGAGAGAATTGGCAGGGATCTGGTTGAGTTGCACGACCACTTCAGTTCCCGTCTCCGTGGTGGCCCGGGAGCATTTCCGGCTGCTGCGCAAGCTGTAGAACTTTTCAGTGAGGTGCTTGCGGAACTTTTTGGTGAGGAAACAGTAGATGACGGGGTCCAAGACACAATTGGTGCTAAGGAGGCAGAGGGTGATCTGATGAGCATCGTTAATAGCCTGGTGGAAGTTGCTGTTCTGGTAGCCCAGCTCGGCCAGGGTCCAGGGCAGCTGCACCATGTGGTGGGGCACAAAGCAGATGACAAATACCGCCAAGACCGTGCAGACCATCCACAGTGCCCGGCGCTTGACTTCAGCATTGCGGGGCTGCCGCGCCGGCTGCATGAGCAGCGTGCGGATGATGACCAGGTTGCAGAAGAGGATGATGAGAAAGACGAGGAAGAAGCTAAACACAATGAAGATATGGATGATGAGGACCGGCACGCTGCCCTTCTCATAATGTTCAAAGCAGCGGGTGATGTTGCTTGAGCCAGCCTTGTTGGGCACTGTGTTGGTGGAGTCCATGATGAGGAAGTAGGATGCAGCAGCCACAATGGCCACCCAGATGACCAGGGACAAACAGATGCCACGCTTGCGGGTGGTGGCCTGAGCAGTCTTGATGGGCCGAGTTACTGCCTGGAAGCGGTTATAAGTGATGACGCCCAGGAAGGCCACGGAGCAGTAGGTGTTGATGAAGAAGAGGCAACCAGCCAGATTGCATAGGAATTTGGGAAGAATCCAGTTGCCCTGGTTGTAGTAGTAGATGATCCACAGCGGCAGAGTGATCAGGAAGAGCAGGTCCGCCATGGTGAGGTTCACCATAAAGATCTTTATCTCGTTGAGTTTCTTAGAAGGGTACAGGTGGACAAAGACCCACAGCACATAGCCATTGGCAATGACCCCCAGCACAAAGATGATGCTGTAAACAATTGGGAAGAGAGTGTATCGGAACACAGAGTCCACATAGGAAGAATCACTTGGCTCCATCGTTGTGGGCTGGAAGGGACAGCTGGTCATAGGGTCCTGGCTGTACCTGGAAGAACACACAGTAATTTTGTTTAATAAAGGGCGGAGAAGGGACTCTGCTATTTAACCAATTCCAGGATTCCCTGATAAGTTTTGAATAATGGTGTCCCTCCAAAATTCATATTTTGAAAAACAGTATTAAGAGGTGTGGACTTTGGGAGGGGATTAAGTCATGAGGGCAGCATGGGATTAGCACACTTATAAAAGGATGTGAGGTTGAAGGGAGCACTCTCTCTTCCCCTTTTTGCCTTTCCATCCTTCCACCATGTGAGGACAGATCGTTCAAGGCACCATCTTGGAAGCATATACCGGGCTTCACCAGGCACCGAATCTGCAGGGGTCCTGATCTTGAACTTCCAGGCTCAGAACTGTGAGAAATAAATTTCTGTTCTTTATAAATTATCCAGTCTCAGGAAATTTGTTATAGCAGCACTAATGGACTGAGACACTCCCATTTTGTACATTTTTAAAACTCTAAGATTGGTGGCATCTTCCAATTAATTGGCAGTGTTTTCTTTCTACCTGAAATAATGACGTGTTTTTACAATGAATAGCATTGGAGATTCAATGAAATCAACAGTAGTTCGGTTTCTGGGCCGGCCCGTGGCTCACTCGGGAGAGTGCGGTGCTGATGACACCAAGGCCACGGGTTCGGATCCCATATAGGGATGGCTGGTTTGCTCACTGGGTGAGCGTGGTGCTGACAACACCAAGTCAAGGGTTAAGATCCCCTTACCGGTCATCTTTTAAAAAAAAAAAAAAAAAAAAAAAAACAGTAGTTCGGTTTCTTTTCTTTTATTCCATTTTTAAATATAACTTTTTCTTCTTTGGCTTATTTTGACTTAAGATCTTAGAAAATCTATTTCTAGTGATAAAATATATAAAATTCATATTGTAAAATTTGTAATTTTTCTGATAAAATTTGAATATATTTCTATTGATAGAATTTAAAGTAAAAATGTTGATGGTAAAGTATTTTATATTAAGAAATAATTTATGTACTCATGAAAAGATTGGAAAGTACAGAGAAGAGTAATATTAGGATTACCCAGAGAGTGAAATACTAGCCAGTCATCAGAAAGAATGAGTTAGCTCTGATTGTACTGACAGGGAAAGCAGTGCCTGGAGAATATTGTTAAGTAAAAACAAAATCAAACGGAAAAGTGGGCCGGCCCGATGGCGCACTGGAGAGTGCGCCGCTTGGGAGTGTGGCGGCGCTCCCACTGAGGGTTCGGATCCCATGTGGAGACCGGTTCCTGCTCACTGGCTGAGCGCAGTGTGGGTGCAACACCGAGGGTTGCGATCCCGTTACCGGTCAGTAAAAAAAAAAAAAGACAGGAAAAAAAAAAAAAACGAAAAAGTTACAGAAAATGTTTGGTATGACCCCTTTACATGTGTGTGTATACATTGAAAAAGATCTAGAAGGATACACGTTATACAGTTGACGGTATAGTTAGTAGCCTCTGGGAATGTGAGGTGGGTTTAGTGGGAAGTTTAGTTACTTTATACTTTGAACTTTTTAGGAGCATTTATTATCTTAATAATTTAAAGTTTTTCAACACAATTTAAGAAGAGGATAAAGTAGAGAAACCCAGTAGACAAACTTTAACCAAGTGATAAAAATGAACATCACCACTGATAAATACAACATCATGTACCCCTGATACGATGTACTGAAAAGGACATGACATCCCTTTTGTGGTATTTGTGCCAAAAAATGCATGACCTCAATTTAATCATGAAAAAACATCAGACAAACCCAAATTGTGAGACATTCTACAAAATGACTGGCCAGTACTCATCAAAAGTGTCAAGATCATGCAAGACAATGAAAGACTGAGGAACTGTCATAGGTCAGAGGAGACTAAGGAGACATATGACAACTAAACGCACTGTGGGATCCTGGATTGTATCCTGGAACAGGAAGAGGTCACTAGGGGAAAAACTAGCAAAGTTCAAATAAGGTCTATAATTTAGTTAATAAACTACCATTCATTTCCTGGTTTTGGTCATTATATTATATAGTTCTGTAAGTGGTTAACATTAAGGAAAGTTCAGTGAAGGGCAAACATGAACTCTACTATTTTGCAACTTTTTTGAAGGCCTAAAGTTATTTCAAAACAAAAAAAAATTTTTTTAAGTATATTGTAGAAGATTAAAGCTATCCTAGGGACGGCCCGTGGCTCACTCGGGAGAGTGCGGTGCTGATAGCACCAAGGCCATGGTTTCGGATCCTATATAGGGATGGCCGGTTCGCTCACTGGGTGAGCGTGGTGCTGACACCACCAAGTCAAGGG
>NW_007732777.1:114714-116776 GCF_000696425.1 Galeopterus variegatus
GCTGACACCACCAAGTCAAGGGTTGAGATCCCCTTACCGGTCATCTTTAAAAAAAAAAAAAGCCATACATATTCCCCCTACCCAAGGTCTGGTCCATATTCAACAGATCTACACACTATCCACACTCTCCACCTGAACCAGTTTCTCCCTCCCCTCCTGTTCCTGATCTCAAAAGCTCCCAGAAGCCCCTCTGATGTTTGTATTGCAGTGGGCAAGATTCAGGGAAGCAGCAGGGGGTCGGGAGGGGGGGAGGAAGAGGGTCAAAAACTCATCTTGGGTTAAATGAGGCCAGAGGCTCATTATAAATCATAATATATTGATAAGAGCACAGAATTGGGAGTGACAAGCAAGGAAGGCAATTAGCACTTAGAGCACCTCTTTTGGAGCCAGGCACTCTGCTAGGTGCTCCCACAAGCACTACCTCATTTGAGTCTCACAAATATCCTTTGAGATAGGAAATATAATCCTCATTTTATAGAACAGGAAACTAAGTGCAGGGTGGTTATGTGACTTGTATAAAGTCACACAGCTATCGAGAAATGGAGCTAGGATCTCAAATCCAGCTCTGTGTTCATTTGTTCTTTCACATATTCATCCAACAAATATTTCTGAGCACCAACGGCATGGCAGGTACACTGCCAAGCACAGGATATACAGGGTGGACTCTGAACACTGACCGAAGGGAGCCTGCCCTCAGGGATCTTACTTACGGCCTCATGGGGGAGATGGACAAAAACAATTTTAACAAACACAGTTGCTATACAAAGAAAATGGGGTGTTAATATAGAGAGCCAAAGGAGATCTACTTAGAAAAGATGTAACATTTCAGTTGAGGACTGAAGGAGGAACAAGGGAACATTCCAGGCAGAGACATCTGCCTGGGTCCAGGACTGAGGCAGAAAAGAGCTTGGTAGTTTCCAGAAACTGAAAGAAGGCTACCAGATGGCCTTGGGCCTGACCTCCAGCTGACACTCCACCCTCATCTTGTGTCACCTTCCCAGCAGGCTCAGCCAGAATGGACTTCCTGGGCAGGTCTTCAAACCTGTCCAGACATTTCCCGCCTAGGAGCTTCTGTAATACCCATCCTGGTGCCTTGAATGCTCTTCCCTACCCACACCCCAACTTCACCTGGCCATTCCAACTCATGAGGTTTCACCTGGCCAGTCCAACTCATGAGATTCAGACCTCAGCCGAATTTCACTTCTGCAGGGAAGTCTTCGCTGGCTCCAGGGCTAGGCCAGCTGCTGCTCCTTCACTTCAAAGCTCCCTGTACTTCGTAAATCTAGCACAGTTGTAATCATACTGGTATTTATGTGATTATTGAATGCTCCCTCACTTGACTGTAAGCACCAGGTGGGCAAGGACCTTGTCTGTCTGTTCGACCCTGAATTCCCAGCACCAGGAATGAATAAATGAAGGAATGGGTAATAAGCCTTATTAACTACACCCATCCCTTCAGAAGCCCCCAGCAGTGAAAACACTTTAAGAAGCCTAAAGATACTTACAGCTGTGTTTAAAGAAACAAATGATTCTAACTGGAATTTTGTTGACTGATAACATTTTTGTGTTTTGCTCCATGCATTTAGTGTGGTGGTTGTTTACTTATGTTAAATTAAATAAATGTAGGTTTCATAATTCCCAGTAAATCATATGATCCCTGTAAAAACAGAAACTCATTCTCAAGTCACACTGTGAATTACATAGCTGATTGGAGGACACATTTTATGCAGTTTCCCCAGCAGCAAAATTGCTAGCTTCTACTCTGCTGGGAACTTTTCCATTCCTAAAGGTAGTCCTGCCATCTGATCCCAAAGCTCTAGGACAATAGTTCCAAAAGGTGGTCCATAGAATTGTGGAGAGGACTATTTTTATAATAATATCAAGACATTATTTTCCATTTTCACTGTGTTCACATTTGAACTAATGGGGCAAAAGTAATGGTGAGCAAAACTGCTGGCTTCTCAGCACAAATCAAGGCAGCAGTGCAAAGCTGTAGCAGGAGTCACCGCATTCTTCACAAAGACTCACAGTGTAAAAAAAAATAAAATTAAAGTAAAAAGCC
>NW_007732777.1:117320-118091 GCF_000696425.1 Galeopterus variegatus
GTCACCGCATTCTTCACAAAGACTCACAGTGTAAAAAAAAATAAAATTAAAGTAAAAAGCCGATTTCACTTTTAAATGTCTTTGATAAAGCAAGGAAATTATTAATTTTGTTAAGTATTAAGGATACGTCTTTTAAATATTCTGCGTGTAAAATAGGAAATACACATGAAACACTTCTGCTCCAAACCATAGTACAATGGTCATCTTCAGGAAAAGCACTTATGAGATTGAGTTGTGCCCTGAACTTTTTCATGGGTCACCATCAAACCAAAATGACAAACTATGGTTTTTCAGACTCGGATATCTGGCAAACATTTTCTAATATAAAAGAAGGAGGTTTCCAGTCAAGATGGCAGAATAGATGGTCCCCAGTGTCACTCTTTCCCAGAAATCAACCAATTTACAACTATTAAAAAGCAACAACAGCCTAGCCTTGCCTGCAAGAGGCAGAGGACTGGGGATTGCCCACAGCTAGACAGGGCATGGTGCTCATTCTGGGTCTTTGGGGAAGTCATGTCCCTACCCACCGCCCACACAGGAAGTGCCTTCCTCTTCTTGGGTTTGGGCTGTAGTTCAGTGGGGCGAGGGCAACTCTCCTCCAGAAACCCAGGAACTGTCATAGGTCAGGGCCCACATCTTGGGCCCTGCTGCCTGCACCATGCCTGCCCAGGCCTGTTGAGAAAGTCTTTCCACCCAGGCCAGGACTAGGATGAGATAAGAGAGGTACTCACTGGGTGCAAAATTTAAGGGGGCACCAAAACTTCAGCAATC
>NW_007732777.1:118121-119738 GCF_000696425.1 Galeopterus variegatus
CGAGGGTTGCGATCCCGTTACCGGTCAGTAAAAAAAGACAAAAAGGAAAAAAAAAAAAAATCTTCTCACCAGGTGAACGAGATACGCACACAGGTTAGTCCAATTCTCCCATTTATGCCTTCATTGGACAAGCACTCACAGCTCCAGGACCTGAGTGGAGTCCTGAGGACTCAGAGAACAGACCAGTCCCTGCCCTTGGGCAGCTCACAGACCATTTTGCAAGAGAGATTCAGAAACAGACAAGTGATAAGTGCTCTGATGACAGAGGTACCAGGTATAATGGGAATTCCGAGAAGCTGCTCCTAGCCCAGATTTGAAGGTAAGGAATGACCTCCTGCCTATGTTGAGGGAAGAGAAGGAGTCAACCTGATGAAGCAAGGGGAGAGGAATTGCAGGTGGAGGGGACGGCATGTGCGGAGGCCTGGGAGCACAGCAGACCCTGCGCCTTGTTCTGAGGAAACTTGAGACAATCGGTTTGGCTGAGACTCAAAGTCTGAGGGGGGTGAAGAGAGACAGGGCTACAAAAGTAAGCATCAGTCAACTCAAGAAGTGTCTTGAATGTCAGGCTAAAAAGCTTGTGCTTGATTCTGTAGAAAATGGGGAGTTACTGAAGGTTGGTGAGCACGGAAGGGACAAGGGACAGAGTTTAAAATCTGAGTTTAGGGAAGGTGGCTTTGACTGCTGTGTACAGAATGAACTGGAGGGGCTGTGGGCCAGAGGTGGGAAACCGCAGAGACAAATGTAATCATCTGGGGGCTGAAGGAGGCTTGGACCATGGCAGAGTGGATACAAGGAAATGGGTGGTTGTGAGTTATTCAGGGGATCAGATGGACAGAACTTGGTGATGGATGGGATGCTGGCTGGGAAAAAACAAGAAATCGAAGATGACTGCCAGGTTTCTGGGCCAGATGACTGGGGCTGTGGTAGTGTCTGTCTTCAATGAGATGANGGGATCCGAACCCTTGGCGGGAGCGCCACCACACTTCCCAAGTGGCGCACTGTAGCAGTGCACCACCGGGCAGGCCCTGGAATTTGTTTTAAAATATTCCCAGAAGGGCCAGCCCTGTGGCTCACTCGGGAGATTAAGTTGCTGAGGCCGCGGGTTCGGATCCTATATAGGGATGGCTGGTGCGCTCACTGGCTGAGTGTGGTGCGGACAGCACCAAGCCGAGGGTTGCGATCCCCTTACTGGTCAAAAAAAAAAAAAAGTATTCCTGGAAAACTGCGACTACATGCTAATTTACACCTCAAAGTCAGCTTCCCAGGAACCCAACCCAGGAGAATATATACTCAGGAAACCCCTCTGACTCCCCACCCCTGCAGTCTACACAGCCCCCACAAGAGGCCCAGCAGAGGTAGCCTCTTCCTTCCAGATACAGGACCAGAATGTGAGGAGTCCTGGGTAGAACCCTCGCTTAGCCCAAAGCCTTTGCCCTTGGTGCATCCAGTACCCAACATCCTGGCTCTTCCTACTTCTCTGCCATCTGTCCAATCCCTGGTCCCCCTGTGACACCCACTCTCTTGGCCCTCATCCCAAACTTGAAATCACCCAAAATGTAACTAGCCAGGTCTCCTCTGGGCCCTGGCTTACACCTCCACAACTGTACTGATGATGTT
>NW_007732777.1:120638-122597 GCF_000696425.1 Galeopterus variegatus
CCCCCCCCCCCCCAGGCCTAGCTAAGTATCCATCCTTTAGGCTTTCATAGCTCACAGCTTTTTATCCCACTGAAATTGCCTGTATGTGTCCTCTCTGCCCTCCAGGAGCAGAGGCCATGTTCATTCATTCACCTCACAGTTATTGACGTCCTACTGGGGGCCGGGCACTATGCTGGGGATACTGCAGAAACAAAACAGACAAGGTTCCTGATCTCAAGGAGCTCGCACCCTAGTTGAAACAGTCAAAAATAAACAGAGAGATAAATGTACAAAGATAACTTCAAATTGTGATGAATTCAATAAAGGAAATAAAAATTAGTAACATGAGGATTGGGTAGAGAGTTGCTTTAAACAGAGTGGTCAGGGAAGGCTTCTTGGAAGAGGGACATATAAACAAAACCAGAGGCAGATTTACCACAAAGACAATGAAGCTTAAGTTTCAAGGCCCCCTCCTAGGCCCTGTGAATTCATAATTTGGTATCTTTTCTTCAAAGAGAGCCCCCCAAATTGTGTAAGCTTTAGGGACCTGCAAAACCTGTATCTTCCCCTGGCTAAAATCTAAAAAGTGAGAAGGAACAAGTCAGAAGAAGAGCTAGAAGAAGAATATTCCAGGCAAAGGGTATTGTATGCAAAGGGCCTGTGGTAGAAATAAGTTCACCATGATAGGAAGTAAGAAAAAGTTTGTCATGTTCAAGGAACTGAAAGTTCAGTGTGGCCCTAGGGGAGTGAGAAATGGGAAGAGTGGGATGTGATCAGAGAGCAACAGGCCCCAGATGGCTCCTAAGCCACAGCAGGGAGTTTGGATTTTATTCTATAATTCATACCCACACAATGATGTCTGGGTAGTGCTGTGCCTCAGCACACGTCAGCTACATACTTGCCTGATCTAACACCTTCCATGGCGCCCCATTGCAAGATCAAATCCCACCTCATCTCTCGCCATTGCCTGCTACTCATCCTTTACTCAAGCCACACTGGGCTTCTTGCTGCTTTCCTAAAAACTCCATTCCCTCAACCCTCTGTGCCTTTACACATGCTGTGGCCCCTACTGAGAGTGCCTTCTGCCTATGGCTTTACTTAGAAAACTCTTACTCACCTCTTAAGATCTAATCTGAAGAGTGCTTCCCTTGGGATGACTTCCCACAGAGTGAGTTGCCTCCTTCTCTGGGTCACCGTGGCACTGGGCACATTCCTCAGTATAACACCTGACACAATATGTTTTAAGTATTGATTTCTGTGGTGGTTTTCTCGCCAGGCTGGGAGNCACCTGACACAATATGTTTTAAGTATTGATTTCTGTGGTGGTTTTCTCGCCAGGCTGGGAGCTTCTGAGGGCAGCAGGGACTAGACCTTTTTCATCTCCTTACTCCCAGTGTTAGGCACTGGGGAATGAATGAATAAATGAATGAATGACTAAGCCCCTAACAAATATCTTACAATCCTAACAATGAATGGGTCCAAAGATAAGCATGAAAAGTGGCTGGAACAGGATCTGGGCCACAAAGACCAGGCCTTCCTCTCCTCGCTGGCCCAGCTGCTTGGACCCAGGGGAGAGGACTATGGGTATGACCCACATACTGGCTCTCTCACCAGCTCTGGACAGAGCCTCCAGCTAATGCCAACAAAGCTTTCAACAGCTCAGGAAAAAGATGAGCATTTGGAGAGAGAAGGAGGAAGAGGCTCAGACCACTGAGCTTAACACATAGGCATAGTTCCCTGATGGAACAAGGCTGGGCAGCTGGCCCACGCATAACACTCAGCTGGTATGGGGTAAGGAGGCCACAAACATTCATGGAGATAGAAGAATTCTGCTATCTGGATCTCCCAACCTCTGCCCAGCACAGTGTTCAACCCCCATGACCACTGGAAACATTCCCAGCCCCTAGGGAACCTGGAGAAGGGGTTTCCATCCATAGCAGGACAGAGGGAAGGGACCATCAGGAGCTGGTCACAAAGGAG
>NW_007732777.1:123466-125001 GCF_000696425.1 Galeopterus variegatus
AGGGGTTTCCATCCATAGCAGGACAGAGGGAAGGGACCATCAGGAGCTGGTCACAAAGGAGCATGTGCTAGTTAATATCCCAGTGCAGACTATGGGTCAGAAAGTTGGGTTCACCAGTCAGATCAGCCCCTAACATCTGTGAGGCCAGTTGAGGTCAAGAGCACCTAAATATTTACAAGCTATAATTTAGGTACATCCAAGTTCATCGACATCCCCTGTACCAGCAGCTCCTTGCAGCCCCACAGGCCTGAGGGTGCATTTACCAATAGATCATGGGCTTGAAGTGGCAGGGGCAGGAGGGACATAGGTTCCTGGTGGGCACACCCTCTTGGATCCAACTACTCCTTCCTCTGTGGCTGGAGGGGAGCGCTGGACACCATTTATTAGCTAAATATACAGATACTTCTTACCCGTGATATTTTCTCCTCAAATCGGCTTCATGAGGTGGGTTTTACAAGATGCCAATTTTTCCAGGGAAGAAAGTGAGGTTAGGGAGGAAAACAGACTCGTCCACATAGCTGGAAACTGGCAGTCTTAGGATTTTGAGCTCCAAGGCCGATCCTGACTCTCCTAGGCCAAGCTGTGGCCCCTGCTGGAAGCAAACCACTCCTCGGCCAACTCATGGGACTGTCCTCCAGCCTGAGAACAGAAACTCCAGATGCTGCAAGGCCCCAGACAGAGATGCTTTTGACCTGGAGCCCTGCTTTTACTTTTGCTCCCCAATGTCAGAAAGGGCAGGACAGGTTCTTCTCTGTGTCCATCTGACTGGTGCCCGGCAGCACTAGAGCTGGGATCAAATCCTGGTTCAACCATTTAACTCACTCTGTGACTACGAGTCTCTGTTTCCTCACTGGTAAAATGAAGATTAAAAATGGGCTTCAGTGGGGCTGGCTGGTTAGCTCAGTTGATATGAGAGCTGTGTTATAACACCAAGGTCAGGAGTTTAGATCCCCGTACCAGCCAGCCACCAAAAAAAAAAGCGGGGGAGGGGGCTTAAGAGAAAAGGAAATTAAGAAAATAAGTCCATTTACAATAGCATTCAAAAGAATAAAATACTTAGGAATAAACTTAACGAAGGAAGCAAAAGACTTGTACACTAAAAACTACAAAACATAGGCCGGCCCGGTGGCGCACTGCTACAGTGCGCTGCTTGGGAGCGCGGCGGCACGTTCCCACCGAGGGTTCGGATCCCACATACAGACCGGTTCCCGCTCACTGGCTGAGCGAGNCCCAACATCCTGGCTCTTCCTACTTCTCTGCCATCTGTCCAATCCCTGGTCCCCCTGTGACTCCCACTCTCTTGGCCCTCATCCCAAACTTGAAATCACCCAAAACGTAACTAGCCAGGTCTCCTCTGGGCCCTGGCTTACACCTCCACAACTGTACTGATGATGTTTCCTCTTCCTAGAACATTCTTCCCTCCTTCTCATTGCTGGGTAACTGCCAGACATCCTTTAAGATTGCTCAGGTCTCATTTCCTCCAGGTACTTTTTCCTAAGCCTCCTCGCCTCCTGCGCACCCTGTCCCCCCCCCCC
>NW_007732778.1:0-427 GCF_000696425.1 Galeopterus variegatus
CCGCGTTGAGGTACGCAAGTGGCCCGTCTCAGTGAGGAGCCGCGCCAAGCCAAGGGGCTGTTCTCTTCTCTACTTTTGGGACTCATGTGTACATTGTTATTCTTGGTGCTGTCTCACAGGTTTCTGAGGCTCTGTTCATTTTCTTCATGTGTTATTCTTCCTGTTTTTCAGACTGAGTAATCTCAATTGACCTATCTTTAAGTTCTGTGATTTTTTTTCTTCTGCAAGTTCAAATTTGTGTTGAGTTCCTTTACTGAATTTTTCAATTAGTTATTGTACTTTTTAAGCTCCAGAATTTCTGATTGGTTCCATTTTATGATTTCTATCTCTCTATTGATAGTCTTTGGTGAGACAGTGTTATCGCAATTCTTTAGACCTGGTTTCTTTTAGTTCTTTGAACATGTTTATAATAGCTTATTTAAAGTGT
>NW_007732778.1:666-1816 GCF_000696425.1 Galeopterus variegatus
GTTGAGTTCCTTTACTGAATTTTTCAATTAGTTATTGTACTTTTTAAGCTCCAGAATTTCTAATTGGTTCCATTTTATGATTTCTATCTCTCTATTGATAGTCTTTGGTGAGACAGTGTTATCGCATTTCTTTAGACCTGGTTTCTTTTAGTTCTTTGAACATGTTTATAATAGCTTATTTAAAGTGTTTACTTACTAAGTCTAATATGTGGACTTCATCAGGGACAGTTTCTATTTACTGCCTTTTTCCCTGTGTATGGTTCACATTTTCTTGTTTCTTTACATGTCTCATAATTTTTTTGTTGAATACCAGACATTTTAATTAGTATAATGTGGCAACTGTGGAAATTGGATTTCCTCCCTACTCAGGGGTTGTTGTTGCTATTTGTTGTTCCTACTATTATTTATTTGTTTAGTGACTTTCCTAGACTGAGTTTGTAAAGTGTGTATTCTTTGTTGTATGTGATCAGTTCAGTGGTCAGCTAATGATTGGCCAGAGATTTTCTCAAATGCCTTGAGCCGTTAAATCTCCCAACCTTGGTTGAGGGGTTCTATATGTATTGCTGGAGGAGACAAATTGTAGTCAGTTTATAATTCTGCTTTAACCTTCATTTCCTGCTTGTGTTGAGCTTCAAGGTTAGCCAGAGGTTAGAGATGGGAATTTGGGGGCATGTGCACAGCTCTGCATATGTGGGTGGCTTTCTGGATTCCCAGGAATATATCAGAGCTTTTTAAGCCCTCTGTGAACTTCCTATTTTCCAGTTTTTCCTTTTAAGATTTTTGGTCAGCCTCTTATTAGCTCTCTTAGACAGCTGCAAAGTTAAACAGTTGCTGCTGATTTTTTTTTTTTTTTTAAATAAATGCTGTGGGGAAAATCTTACTTGTGCAAAGTGAGTTTGAGTCAAATCAAAGACAAGCCCTGAGGATGAAACTTTTTAGTGAACTATCAGACAGGTCAAGTATCGCCATTTATTTTGGGAAGCTATAAACCCATTCTGCCTCCTTTAGTGTCTGCTTAGCTGTTGGTTTTTATAGCCACTGAGTTGAGAGATTGTTGGTTTTCAAGGCTGCTGCATAGCTGGGGAGAAGGCGATGGGAATAGAGGATGTTGAAACACGACAAATCTTGCTGTTCTTACAGAGATTCAGCC
>NW_007732778.1:1942-7015 GCF_000696425.1 Galeopterus variegatus
AACCCGGGGCCTTGGTGTTATCAACACCGCACTCTCCCGAGTGAGCCACGGGCCGGCCCTTAGCTGTTGGTTTTTATAGCCACTGAGTTGAGAGATTGTTGGTTTTCAAGGCTGCTGCATAGCTGGGGAGAAAGCGATGGGAATAGAGGATGTTGAAACACGACAAATCTTGCTGTTCTTACAGAGATTCAGCCATTTTTCTTGAATTAACCTCCTTGGATTTTTCTAAGTATTTGGTTGATTTCTAGAGTTCTGAAAAAGTTGATTTTGACAGTTTTTGTCAGTGTTCCTGTTGCTTTTATAGAAGAATGGATTTTCAGAGGTCTTTACTTTGCCGTTTCAGAAGTTAGCCACCTTACAGTTTCTTGGGGGGGAGTGAGGAGGAGGAAAATTTTACATATCATAAAATGCAAAAGTCTTAAGTGTCAGTGAGTTTTGACAAGATATGAAACATACATAAAATCCATGGAAGTTCAGCTGTGCTTCTTCCTAGTAAATCCTCACCATCTGCAGAGGTAGTGACTATTCTGACTTCTGTCACCATTTGTATTAGTCCATTTCTGTTGCTTATAACAAAATACCTGGAACTGGGTATTTTATAAGGAAAACAAAATGTATTGCTTACATTTTCAAAGACTGGGAAGTCCTATGTCTGGGGAACACATTTGGTGAGGGTCTTCTTTGGTGCTGATGCAGGGTATCACATTGCAAGTAAGTTTTTCAGAGACTGGGAAGTCCTACGTCCGGGGAACACATTTGGTGAGGGTCTTCTTTGGTGCTGATGCAGGGTATCACATTGCAAGTAAGGCAGGAGCAGAGACCTAACCTCCTCATTCACTCTCCTTTTAAGGCCACTAGAACCACTCCCATTATTCCAAGAATGGGTCAATCCATTTATGAGGATACAGTCCTCACAATCTAATTACCTCTTCAAGGCTTCACCTTTCAATCACCGTAATAGGATTTTCCACCTTCAACAGTTGTAGTGGGGATTAAGCTTCAGTGAGTTCGGGGGACATTCAGTCTACAAACACTGTTGATTAGTTTACCCTGTTCTAGAACTTGTGGAATCACACACAGTATCTACTCTATTTTATCAGCTTTCTTTTGCTCAGTATGATATCTGTGAGCTTCATCCATCTTATCATATTAGTAGCTTTTTCTTTTTTATTGCTGAATAGTATTCTGTCATAAGAATGTATTATAGTTTTTTGATTCATTTGTTCATGGACATTTTGGGTCATTTCCAGTTTTTCACTATTATAAATGAAGTTATTGCGAACATTTTTTTACAAGTCTATTTGTGGTCATCATATGTTTTCATTTCTCTTAATTAAATACCTAGTAATAAAATTGCATGGTCATAGGATAGATGTATGTTTAACTTTATTAAAAATTGCTAAACCTTATTCCAAAGCATACATACCATTTTATGTTCCCACTAGCAGTAAATACGAATTTTCATTCCTCTAAATCTTTGCCAACATTTGATGTTCTCAGCCTTTTAAATTTTACATTCTAATTGTATATAGTGGTATCTCATCATAGTTTTAATTTGCATTTCATTGGTTACTAATGAAATTGAACACACTTTCATATGTTTATTAGATTTTGGTTATTCTCTTTTATGAAATGCTCATTTAAGTTTTTTTTTTCCATCTTTCAATTCAATTGTCTTTCTAATACGCTCTTTAAAGGAAGATAAGGAATCTGATACTTAGAGTTCATTACTTGTGAAATAAAGTTGTAGATACTCAGAGAAGTACAGTTAAATACTCTTAAATCTGGCAGTGACTGTTTTTTAGATTGACCAGGGGTCTTAGCATTGAAATTTTGATGATCTCATACGCTTTTTATATTTTGATGGACTGAATTCAGAATATGTGGAAAGCTTATTAAATTTAAAGTATAATATTAGGGCTTATACTTTGGGTTCACAGGCACAACCATAAACATATTATTTTTCATTAGAAAATTAGTTATCTGCCCCAGAAACAGTTTGTATGAACAATGTCAAAAGTTCTGTGAACCATTATTTTTTTGAGAGTAATATTGCTTGGGGTTCAAAGTTGTTAATTGTAGTATTAACATTGTCCTTGATCAGTAAATCAGTCTTTTGGTCTCATACAAATTGGGTACTTCTTCCCCACTTTGTGGAGATTCTGTGTCTTAATCTGTTATTGCTGCTATAAAAAAATATCTGAGATTGGGTAATTCATAAAGAATGGAAATTTATTTTCTCACAATTCTGCAGGCTGGGAAGTCCAGGATCAATGTTCCAACGGGTTTGTTTTGTTGTCTACTGACGGCTGCTCTCTGCTTCCAAGATAGTGCCTTGGTGCTGCATCCTCTGTAGGGGAGGAATGCTGTGTCCTTACATGGGGAAGGCAGAGGTGAATGGACAAACTATTGCGTGAAGCCTCTTTTATAAGGGTCTTAATTCCATTCCTGAGGGAGGAGCCCTCATGGCCTAATCATCTCTTAAAGGCCCCACCTCTTAATACCATCACATTGGTCATTAAGTTTTAACGTCTGAATTTTAGAGGGGACACATTCAAACCATAGCACGCTGTATAAAATTGAGTCTTTCAGAAGTCCTTTAATCTTTTTTGAGGGGGTTTTTTGGTGGCTGGTCAGTATAGGGATAGAACCCTGGACCTGTTGTTACAGTGCCGTGCTCTAACCAACTGAGCTAACTGGCCAGCCCCTTTATTTATTTTTATTTACTTATTTATTTATTTTTAATTTATTTTATTTATTGAATCAAAATTTATATTTTGGGGGTTGAACATTGAGATATGTTGATTAAATCAATATTACTAGCATATATATTGTTATAAATCATAATTATTCTTTATGCCCCTTGTCCAATCACTCCCCTTCCCCCATTCCCTCCCCCTCCCCCCTCTAATTGCCCTAGATTTCTTCTCTCCTTCTGAAAGTATAATGGTTACTCTGTTAATTCGTTGCCTGGATGATCTGTCCAATGCTGAGAGGTGTGATCAGGTCCCCCTATATTGTCATAGAGCAGATGCTTCTTCTGTCACTCTGAAATGTGTTTTGTGGAAAGAGACATCCTCTTCTTTATCTCTGCTGGTGACTCTTCTTGTGTGAATGCACTCTAGTGGTTGGCGGACCATCTGTGTGGTGGTTGTGTTGTCTAGCCAGTTTGGCGGCAGCCATGGTTATTGTGGTGGCTGTGGTGGGCCACCCACATGGAGGTGCTGTTTTTGGTATGCTCCTTGGCACTGGCGGTATGCCTGGTTGTGGGGTGTGTTTGGTCCCCTTCTCCATGCCTCTGGGCACTGGGCAGGCCCGAAGGTGCTGGCACCATGTGCCTGGTTGTGGGAGGGGTGGCCGATCCCCTTCTCGATGCCTCAGGTCACTGGGCGAGACCTAAGGAGCTGGCTTGGTGTGTCTGGTTGTAGGAGAGGGGTCCAGTCCCCTTCTCCATGCCCTGGGTCCCTGGGTGGGCCCTGAGGTGCTGGCGCGGTGTGCCTGGTTGAGGGAGGGCAGTCTGGATCCCTTCTCCATGACCCAGGTCTCTGGGCAGGCCCCAGGGCACTGGCGCCATATGCCTGGTTGTGGGAGGTGGGTCCGGTCCTCTTCTCCATTCCTTGGGCGTACCCAGGTGAGCCCCGAGGTGCTGGCATTTTGTGCCTGGTATGGGAGGAGGGTCTGGTCCCCAGCTCCATACTTCAGGTCACTGGGTGGGACCTGAGGCACTGGCTTGGTGTGCCTGGTTGTGGGAGAGAGGTCCGGTCCCCTTCTCCATGCCTCGGGTCCCCACTGGCCAGCCCCCCTTTAATCTTTTTAGAAGAATAAATATGTAATCATTTAAATCTTTTATTTTTACGTTAGTATTCTTTTTGTTAATGCTTAACATGCATACTAACCAACTTAAAAACATAAAATGAAAATCTACTTTGAAGGAATTGAATCCCTTTATATTAGTAGAGATTCTAGTTTATAGAACAAATGTCAGGCCAGTTTCAAAATTTCCAATTTTGTGCCACTTGATTAAAGATTATGAATACAAGTGAAAGTTTAATCCTTCAACTTTGCTCCCTTCCCCTTTTTTATTGAATCTTCAGAGGTCAGCTTGATGCTTTGCCCCTTTTTTCAGAGAAAAAAGCCCATAAACAACATTTAATCATAGATACATTCTGAAAGTCTGGTGGAGTTGTGTTCTTGACAGTCAGCAGTGGCAAAAAACTTGCTGGTTGCAGGCTGCCTCTTGCCTGAGATATTCCATCTAGGTTGCCCTTTATAATCTACCCAAAGTGGCTTTGCAGTAGCTTTTGTAGTAGGAAGCCTGCCAAAGAGACTTTTGGTAGGTAAATTCACTTCAGCTTAACTGCACCAAGCACACTTTCAAGTTAATGTTGGTTGTGATTTCTTTGCTGCATTAAACATTTTGCTTTTTGTCCTGTGTTTATAAATTTTTAATCTACTTTGGCAGTAAAAGGCATATTTCTCAGTGTTTACCTCTGTGGTTATCCTCTGATTCAGATGTTGTTACATTTTCATCTATGCCTTTTAGAATCAAACTGTTAAAACAGCAACACCTACCCTTTGGCAAAAATTTGAATGCCTCTCTCTGATGCCTTATGTCTATCAGAGAGAGGAAGAAGTAGAAATGAAGACTAGACATGTTACCTGCTCTCAAGACACTTAAAATCTACTTGAAGAGATAAGACTTAAACATTACCTTTGAAAAAAAGTTAAGATATAAGACAGTATGTAATAGGGGTGTAGAACACCTCCAGTATTGTGGTCTATTGTGAAATGTTTTATGGCCATATAATGAGTAATAATGAAGTACTGAACTTTGTGTATTTGTAAAAAAAAAGCTTACTTTTACAAAAGTGGATTAAAGTTCATGCATAAATGTGATTTTCTGAAAGAAAGTAAAAAAAGAGTGTTGTTACAGCTAGAATTCAGGGAATGCCTATGGGAATGAAAACATCCATTTTGTGTTACTGCAGAAAAAGGTTTGATAACTACTTGGTATAGATGAGAAAAACTAAGAGTTTAGGGATGATAATGAACATTGTGTTCTCTTATATCGAG
>NW_007732778.1:7736-8858 GCF_000696425.1 Galeopterus variegatus
CTGATTCTTCATATGACTCTGCAGAAGCCATTTAAATAGCTTCTTTATCTAAATCAGAAAGGAAGAGTTGGCCGATTTATCACTGGTACTATAGAAATTGTATTAGTCTACTCAGGCTGCCATAACAAAATACCAAAGAGTGTGTGACTTAACAGAAATTTCATTTGCTGTTGAAAATAAGGTTTGGTTTCAGAAGGATTTTGTTTCTGGTGCAGGCTCTCTTCCTGGCTTGCAGATAGCTGCCTTCTTGTTGCATCATCACATGGCTTTTCCTCTGTGCCCATGTGGGGAGGGAGTGCTTGAGCTCTCTGGTATCTTCTTATATGAACACTAATCTTATCAGGTCATGGCCCTAACCTTATGATCTCATTTAACCATAATTACTTCCTTACTCCAAATACAGCCACACTGAGAGTTAGGGTTTCAGCATATGAATTTGGGGGAATACATACATTCAGTCCATAACAGACTATAAAATATTCAAATTCTCCTATAGACTTGATCTTTATCAATGACATTGACCTATACCTTAAAACGAAGCAGACACCTATAAATCATCAGTGATAATTTTTTCCTTCTTGTCCTTTGATGGCTAATTATTCATTGAACCCTATTCAGTTAACTTTATTATCTCTTGAGTCTGCCTTACCTTCCTTTTTTAGTTTATGCCTTCATCTCTTGTATGAACTAATGCAGTAGCCTCTCAGCTAGTCATTATGCCTCCAATCTGGCCCTTTTCCAATCTGTTTTACACATTGACACCAGTGTGAATATAAATCTGATTGTTACTTTTTTGTTTAAAAGTAGGAAAGGATTTTTAACATGGCTTAGAGTGCCCTTACATAAATTTGCACTTGATACCTGTATCAGTTAATATAAAGTTTGGATGTATAGTGTCCCTTGGTATCCATGGGAGATTGGTTATTGGACCTCCCTGCAGATACCAAAATCCACAGATGCTTAAGTCCTTATATAAAAAGTACAGTATTTGCATATAACCTACGAATATTCTCCTGTATATTTTAAATCATCTCTAGATTACTTATATTACTTATATTATATTATAATATGTAATACATTACAAATGCTACGTAAATAGTTGCTTTACTATATTGCTTAGGG
>NW_007732778.1:9938-11545 GCF_000696425.1 Galeopterus variegatus
AAGTCAGAGTTTTGTTATGTCTGCCACTTATCATTCCAACCTCATTTCTTTTTTTTTTTTTTTAATGAAACCAACCAAAATGTATTTATTTAATATACATCACAAGAGCTCAACCAGATACTTAATTTAAAAAACAGAAATAATACAAAAATAATGCCGCAGCTCAAAATACAGAGTCCTGTACAGGAATCAAGGAAAGAACAGCCCATCTAAGGAGAAAATAAAAAGATGACACAAGGGGTTGGCTGGACAGCCTGGTTCAGGGGTCTTGGCTGGAGACCCGCTTTGAGTAGTTTTCTTGCAAGTGCTTCTTAAGAGCTGTGGGGTTTTTCTAGAGCTTAGCAGTGTGTGTGTTCAAATGGCTGTGGATGTCGGCTTCTCCTAACAGGCTCTGGATGGAGAGCAGGATGGTCCTGACATCATACAGAGCAGATCACTTGTCCTTTAGGATGTTCAGGCAGATGTTACCCTGGGTGTCCACATGGGGGTGGTAGTAGGGTGTGAGGAACTTCACTTGTGGGCACATTGTAAGGGTAGCCACTGGGGACCTCAAAGGAGAGCTTATATCTCTAGTTCTCATATACTGTGCCAGCTGCTCCATGGATGGTCCCTTCCCATTTGAAAAGGTTGTCTGATTTAAGGAAGGTGGAAGTGTCTTTGCTGCCAGACATCATGAGATTCATCAGCTCCTGTTGTAGCCTGCGGAGGATCCTGGCAGCATCCTTACGCTACTGTCTTCCTTTGAGAGGGTCTCAAAGAGCAGTCTGAGCTACTGGCTTCTACCCGCTTCTCTGAAATTGCACCTGCTCCTGGAGGTGGGGGTTCCAGAAGTCTCCTCCCTGAGCCCCAGTGCTCAGGGCATGGCAGTCCTGAGCTCCTCCACCCTCATTTCTTATAGCTCTGCTTTTTGCACCCTGTACCCCATTTATATCATACTACTTGCAATTCTCTGGTTATCCATGCTACTTCATTCTTTTATATGTGTTTTCCCTGCATGGAATTCCCTTGTGCCCTTTTTTTCCAGGTGAATCCATACTTTTCAGAGATTACCACCCCTTGGAAGTCTTTCTTGACCAGCAACTTGGAATTAATCACTCCCTACTTTGGGACTCTGTTGTAATAGCTCCACTTTAATATTTCCTACCTTGTATTGCAGCTGTTTTTGTTGTGTGCTTATCTTCCCTACTAAAGTATTAGAATGAGAGGACTGTGTCTTACTGATCTTGCCTGTGACTGACGCATAGTAAATGCTTAATAAATCCTTGTTGAAAAAAATCAGCTAACAGTACAATTTAAAAATAGCTAGAAGAAATGTTATGCTTATAGACTGCGTGCAATTAGGAAATACCTCTAGTAACTGTAGAGATAACGATTATGTATGGCATACAGACCACAACCTTCAAATGATGGAATTATAGAAAGATCTGAAATCCAAGGTTGAATGATTTAAAGACACAGTTGACCTTTGAACAATGCAAAGGTTAGGGGCACTGACGCCCTGCGCAGTCAAAGATCTGTGTATATCTCCAAAAAAATTTTTAAAATGTATTTATTGAAAAAAATCTGCATATAAGTGGACCCGTACAGTTTAAACCAGTGTTGTTCAA
>NW_007732778.1:12012-14434 GCF_000696425.1 Galeopterus variegatus
CTCTGTAATCTCTTCTTCCCTACTCTCATAGCACATGTTATCCCCCTTAGGCTATTACTTTATACTTTGCATTTTTATTATGCTAAGTATGCATTAATTTACTTAACATTTGAATCTCTGGACCCTTCCTCAGAAAATTCTGATGTATTGGTTTGCCTGGGCATCTAGTATCTTTATTTTGGCAGCTGGCCAGTACAGGGATCTAACCCTGGGCCTTGGTGTTATTGGCATCGTGCTCTAACCGACTAAGCAACCAGCCAGCCCCATCCAGTGTTCTTTAATGCTCATTAGGTGATTCTAATTGTACAGTCAGGGTTGAGAACTACTGGAATAGTGGTGATCATTTCACGATGCATATGTATATCAAAACATCAAGTTCTATACCTTAAGTGTATACAATTCCTATTTGTAAATTATACCTCAATAAAGCTAAAAAAAAAAAAAACTACTGTAATAAAGATGTAACAGTGCCTGGCTCGTGATAAGCACTCAAATATTTGTTGACAGATTAAGTTTTTAAAGGCAAGGACCGTGCTTTATCTTTGTATCCCCCATAGCACTATTGCCAATTACTATATATATAATTTGGCAAAATATGTTGTCTATTAATTTTTGTGGTATTTCATATAGTTGTGTGGGCTACTCAGAATATGAACTTGGATTACTTTTGTAACCAGAAATTGCTAAACAAAACTGTGAAATGTTTTTCTGCTCTTGTATTTTATTTTATTTTTTCATTTGTATTTTAAAAAGCAAAGAAAAAGTACCATTTAGGAAAGTCTTGGATTTAATGATCTCTGAACTACTCTTGTGCTTGATCCATGGCTTGAATAGAATAAACCCCATTCTGAAATCTTAAATCTTCTATTATAAGGTAGTCTTCATAAGATACTGAATTCTAGGTCACTTTAGTCCAACTGTGCTTAATTAGGAGCTCTTAGAAATAAATATAGTAAATATAGCAACTGAATATACCTATGCTTTGAGTAAATACCTACCTGTAGCCAGTGAATGCAGCAGAATTACCAGATTGCACCAATTGACTCCTGGCTTGCTTGCTTTATGTAGTGTTGATTGCAAAATTTGTTTTATGAAGGGAGATTTCATTTTCTTTATAATTTTACAGAACGTTAGTGACCTTTTAAAGTGTTTATGAATATTTATAGTAATGTGATTTATCTGTCTTTGAGTAAGGCAGCACTCATGCTCAAATCTAATATAGTGATGGGTATATTCTTTCAATGAATGACAGTCCTTTTCTTGATATTCCTCTTCCTCTTTTGCTCTCTCCCTTTTTTTCCTCTTTGTTTCANAGTAATGTGATTTATCTGTCTTTGAGTAAGGCAGCACTCATGCTCAAATCTAATATAGTGACGGGTATATTCTTTCAATGAATGACAGTCCTTTTCTTGATATTCCTCTTCCTCTTTTGCTCTCTCCCTTTTTTTCCTCTTTGTTTCAATATTAGGTGTATCTAGGTCTGCTGGGTTGGTAATATTTGTCTATATGTAAGGAGTAAAGAGGATGGGGAAAAATAATATGTTTTGTTTATTTTGTTTTGTTTTTCTGTGTACCTACTTTCTCCAGTCCTTATTTTCATAACTTTCCTTCTGTTTTCCTCCACAGTTAGGAGTAGAAAGGGAGTAGGGTAGACCCTCATTACTTTTGGAAATGCCCTCATCCCAGACTACCATTTATTAAGCATCCATTATTTTTCAATCTTTGTTAAATCCTGTAATATAAATCCTTAGATAAGTAAATAAATCACATTACTATGAATATTCATAAACAGTTTAAAAGGTCACTAACATTTATCATTAAATCCTTTTAACAGTGCCAGGAAGTAGGTAGTATTTTCTCCATTTTACAGATGAGTAAGCCAAAGCACAGGTATTAAGTAGCTTGCTCATGTTCTCACAGCTAGTAAGTGAGAAATGCCAGTTCAATCATAGTTTGCAAATATTTTCTCCCATTCTGTAGGTTGTCTTTTTACTCCATTAATTGTTTCTTTTGCTGTGTAGAAGCTTTTTAGTTTGTTTATTATTTTAGTTTGTTTATCCCATTTGTTTATTTTTTTGTTGTTGCCTGTGCTTTTGGAGTCTTAATTCACAGTCTTTTCCCAGTCCTACATCTGAAGTGTTTCTCTTATGTTTTCTTTTAGGAGTTTTATAGTTTCAGGTCTTATATTTGTCTTTAATGCATTTTGAGTTAGTTTTGGTATATGACAAGAGGTATGTGTCTAATTTCATTCTTCTACATATGAATGTCCAGTTTTCCCAGCACCATTTATTGAAGAGGCACTTTTTTCCCCAGTGTATGTTCTTGGTGCCTTTGTCAAAGATCAGTTGCGGGCCGGCCCGGTGGGAGTGCGGCGGCGCTCCTGCCGAGGGTTCGGATCCCATATAGAGACTGGTCCGCTCAC
>NW_007732778.1:15481-16598 GCF_000696425.1 Galeopterus variegatus
TAAATTTATTCCTAGGTATTTTATTTTTTGGGTGACTATTACAAATGGGCTTGCTTTCTTGGTTTCTTTTTCTGCTAGTTCATTATTGCAGTGGCAGTGGTGGCAGGCCATCCTTGAGGCAGTGGTGGCTGTGGCAGACCACCTGCATGGTGGCAGTGTCTGTGGACTGGTGGGCCACCCATGCCTCAGTGCCCCCAAATCCTGCTGTCTGTCAGTGGGGGGCTGCCCTTAGCAGTTTTGACAAAGGTACCCACTTGGGTAACTACCACCCCAGTCAAATATATATAATATTTTTATCACCTCAGAAGAGTTCACGCCTCCTTCCTTGCAGTCTTTGTTCTCTGTAGTCTCACTCACCCACCCCTCATTACACTACCTATCACCCACTGATCTCTGTCACCATAGCTAGTTTTGCCTGCTTTAGACTCTCATATAATGAAATCAGAGTGTATAATGCAGTTAGGTAGTTTTTGTGTCTGTCTTCTTTTGTTCAGTATAGTTCTTAAGGTTCATTTTTGTTGTATGAGTCAGTAGTTTCTTAATATTTATTGCTGGGTATTATCCCATTTTGTAAATACACCACAATTTTTCATTCACCTGTTGTTCATGGACAAAAGGGTTATTGGTTCCAGTTTTTTATGGCTCTTATTAATAAAGTTATTTAATTTCTCTCAGGTAAATAACAGAGAATGGGATTTCTGGGCCATAGGATGAATGTATGTTTAATTTTGTAAGAATTGCCAAACTGTCCTTTTTTTTTTTTGGTATCTGTCCGGTCCAGAGATCTGAACCCTTGACCTTGGTGTTATCAGTACTATGTTCTCCCAAGTGAGCTAACCAAGCAGACCCATGCCCATTTATTTTTGAGAGGCACATCAAAAGGTTGATTGGAAAGTTTGTGTGTTTGAATGTATCACTTGTTGACTTGTGGATTTTCCTGTTGGGTAATTATTTGGGAACCCAGCCATTTCTATAGGAAGAATAGAGAACCTTCCCATACCCCATGTCAGTAGCAGTAGGTCTTTGTTCAAGGATCATTTACTCACTTCAGAGAAGAAGCCTCATTTATTCTGCTGAGGTGATATATATGTGTGAGTAGGGCAAGGGAAGGAAGCCA
>NW_007732778.1:17960-19286 GCF_000696425.1 Galeopterus variegatus
ATGAACATTTTATGTACATTTATGTACTAAATGTTCATCATTTTTGAATAAATAAAAATGCTGTTTATTTCTAGTAAATATTGATCTGTGGCAACAATTTAGTGTCCGATATATTCTATTTTGAGTATGTACAATAACTTGTTCAACTTGTCGTCTCTTGATGGACATTGGTTGCTTTAAGCCTTACTTATATGTACATTTCCCTCCATTATAAATGAATAAATTCATTAGTTATCAGATTCCTATTTTTAAAAAACATATTACCAAATAGTCCTTCAAATATGTAACCAACAATGTAGGATATTACTGTATTATATGCTAATATTGAATTTTTTTCCTCCTCTGCTAGACTGTGAGCAACCTAATTTGTCAGTTAAGCCATTAATGAAAATTAGGCATCTTGAAGAAATAGATATTCTAGTAGCTGAAGTTATCTTCTCCATTACTGTAATTTTTCTTTCTTTCTTTCTTTTTTTGGCAGCTGGCTGGTACAGCATTAGTGTAATTTATGAGATGAGCTAGTTTTTTACTTTCACATTCTAAAAAGAATAAAAAATCAAATTAGTGTATTGGAGGTGTTAATATTGTGTCCAATTTTTAATGAGTTAAGCACCTAATATTCACACTTTTCTCTAGCTACTTATTCAAGTATTAATTCTTACTGTTTTATCTTTGCCCTACATGTTGTTGAACCATGATCCCTTCCTGCTTACCACAAACATCTATTGAATGATTAGCTATCTGCCAGACAGTCTTCAGTCTTTATCTGGCTGGTCCTGTCTGCCTTACTTGAATCTGTTGATCAGCCCCTTCTTCCTGGCCTTTGGAGACTACATTCTTCTGTTTCTCCTCTGTCCTTCTAATTATTCTTTATCAGCTTTCTTTCTCTTTATTTTCTTTATTTTACTCTTTATTTCTTTCTTCTTTAGACATGGTAAACATTGGTTTCATCCAGTTTTGTATGTCTCATTGTATGTCTTATTCTTGGTTTTAATTACCACCTATATACGGATGACACCCATCAAACCTCTTCTAAGCTTTANGTATAGAACCTTTCTGTCTCAGTTTCTCCAGAGAATGTATTTCTGGTCTCTTGACATATATCTATATCTAAAAGGTTGGTGTGAAAGTGGTGGTGGTGTGGGTAGCTGGTAGATTGATGCCTTACTCTGTCCGGTGCTGCAAGGGGCCAGAGATCTAACCACTTCTCATAGACTTTCAACCCAGTTTCTCTCTTTTTTGGCTCTGCCTTTTAACCCACTACCTTTTGCGGTAATTGATACCATCAGTACTTAAGCCTTTAGGCCTGGCTGGTTAGCTCAGTTG
>NW_007732778.1:21175-22816 GCF_000696425.1 Galeopterus variegatus
TTCTTGGTTTTAATTACCACCTATATACGGATGACACCCATCAAACCTCTTCTAAGCTTTACACCCATAATTCTATAAATTCAGTGTATCTCCCAACATTTCCCATATTCAGTATGTCCTTAACAGAGTTTATTATCTTTTCTTCCCTATTTACTCTTTTGTTACTTTTTCTGTCTACATGATAACATCATCCTTCAAGTTTCCCATGATAGAAACCTGGTTATTATTCTAGACTGCCTCTTCTGTTCTCAGTCAAGCTTCAAGTTCTATTGAGTTCTTTCTAGATATTTCCCAGATTTTAGATCCTTTGTTCTTGTGGGAGCAATCTGCTTTTTGCTTCCAGTTTTCTTTTCTATGCTATTGGTAGAGTAAGCTGAATTTTATCCCACTGTCTTGTTTTCTATCTGCCTGGAGTTTATATTTGAATTGTATCTGACTGTATCCCCTTCTTATTTATTATGACAGAAGAGTCTCTGTGACTTAGTCTTGCTGCCTCTCTAGGTTTATCATTTACTACTATCTGCCTTGCTTATTTTGCTGTAGTAATATATGATACATCTCTATACATCATTGTACTTTGAAATAAACTATTACCTCTGAGTCATATGCACTTGTTCCTTTTGCTTGGTTTAGCCTTTAAAATTTAATGTAATCCTCCTCTCTGTCCAGAAGCCTTTTCTGTGTCCTTCAGCATGGGTCAAAGGTACCATTTCTGTGCCTCATCATGATTGTTGTACCAACCCCGTAATATTAAAGGGTATTTATTTCTCTGTCCTTGCAGACAGAGGTGGTTCTATACAGTGGAAAAAGACTTCAGGGCTGAAAATAAAGTAATGACTCAGAAAATTTTGGTTTTGATATTTTAGGTTGTTAGTATCATCTATTATAAATCATTTTCTTTCTAAATGATGACAAAATCTAAGCTAACCTTGTGGACTGTCTACTACTTGGATAGATATGTGTTAAAGAAGTNACCTGTCTTCTATTTCTAAATTGTAGTTACAGATGTAGAGCTGAAACGACTGAAAGATGCCTTCAAGAGGACCTGTGGACTCTCATATTACATGGGCCAGCACTGCTTCATCAGGGAAGTGCTTGGGGATGGAGTGCCTCCAAAAGTTGCTGAGGTAATCTCTGTGTTCTAGGTTTTTCCTTTAAGGTAGTTATCTGCCAGCTTAAATTCTTGAGGGGCCTCCTGGACTTAACAGATTTAATTTTCTGCAGTTATTTTTCTTGCTGAGTATGTAAACAGGTTTTGTTTTATATGTCAATATGACTGTGTCCTTAGAGCCCAAATGGGAGTACTACAGAGATGCAATTCTGCTTCTTTTGTACTTTTGTGCTTTAATAGCCACTGATTATAATCATGGGGCCGTTTGTATGGTTGGCTTCTCATTCTTACAAACTTCATCTCTCTGACGTAAAATTTTTGTGTTCTGAGTATGTTTTATGAGTTTTATGTTAAAGAAAATATTTTCATATAGTAAAACCTAGTTAATACTATAAAATTAAATGTTACAAGTGAAACACTAGTTTATTGGAACTTATTTAAATTCTTACTTAAACTCTACTAAAATGTTCAGGTAGAGATAAAAACTGCTTAGTTGATACAAATATTCCCTTTCTAAAAATAAAAATTTT
>NW_007732778.1:24234-25627 GCF_000696425.1 Galeopterus variegatus
TTTTTTTTTTTTTTTTTTTTGTATGGGGGGTGTGAGATATATGTTGCATTGTCTCTTACATGCATTGTGTAGAATTGTATACTTTCTTGCCATTTCAGATTTATGACAGGGTTAGCATTTTTCTAATTCTCTTTACTGGGCTCTCTGTTTCAGTATGAATTTATTTTTGTATTTTCTTTAAATTTTTTTGTCTTTAGTGCTAGTAACATAAAAACTTGGAATTTAGAATTTTCCATTTTAGGACCTAACTAGCAATTTAGTATGATAATGTAAGTTTCCGGTTACAGGAAGGGACTTAAACTAAGTTCATACTAATTAATACAAGATGCTTCCAAATTCAAATAGTGTATAACTTCAGTTTTTCTCCCCTCAGCTCCTTTCTTAAAGTCAAAACTGTCAGGCCCAGTATATTTATGGTGCTGAGAAAAACTCAGAATATATAACCCATCTCTTTGGATGATATATGAAAGTCTACATATGTGCATATGTGTACACCTATAAACACATCCATTCTGGTTGTTGCCCATTTTTTAATTGGGTTGTTTGTCTTTCTGATACCTGTTTTGTACCTACATTTGTAACTACATTTTACTTTTTTTCTCTGTCTCATAAGGATGTATGCTTTGACACTTTTTTTTATTGAATTATAATTGATTATACATATTTTTGGGATTCAATATTGATATATGTTGATCAAATCAATATTACTAATATGTATATTGTTACAAATTGTATTTATTCTTTATGCCCCTTGTCCAATCTCTCCCTGTCCCGCTCTCCCTCCCTCCTCCCACCTCTGATAACCCTAGATTTCTTCTCTCCCTCTGAAAGAGTAGTGGTTACTCTGTTGATTTGTTGCCTAGATGATCTGTCCAGTGCTGAAAGGTGTGTTCAGGTCCCTCGATATTGTCATAGAGTAGATGCTTCTTCTGTCACTCTGGAATGGGTTTTGTGGAGAGAGACATCTTCTACTTTTCTTTGGTTTCTGCTGGTGACTCTCCTTGTGTCAATGCACTCCAGTGGCTGGCAGACAATCTGCATGGTGGTTGTGACGTCTAGCCACTTCCGTGGCAGCTGTGGTTACTGTGGTGACTGTGGTGGGCCACTCACATGGAGGTGATGTTTTTGGCATGCTTCTTTGTGCTGGTGGTGTGCCTGGTTGTGCGGGGCGGTCTGGTCCCCAGCTAGATATCCCGGGTCCCCAGGTGGGGCCCCAAGGTGCTGTCGGTGTGCCTGGATGGGGGGGTTCCAGTCCCGGCTCTATGCCTCAGGTCCCCTGGCAGGTCCCGAGGCACTGGTGGTGTGCCTGGGCCACAACCAATTTTTTTATTGTTTGCTTACTTCTAAAACAGGGGAACTTCCTGTGGGAACCAGTACTTGAGCTGTGTTGTTG
>NW_007732778.1:25747-26545 GCF_000696425.1 Galeopterus variegatus
GTTTCCCTAGGGAAGACTTTTTGTGCAGCTCAGGGTTTAATGGTTGACCTTATAGTACAGTTCTCCAGAGACCCGGTGCACCTGGGTTGTGTAGAAACTCTGATCTGGGCCTGAATCTTTTCATCATACTGCACCCTGTGCAATTTTGCATTCCCAACCAGACTCCTGCACTGATTGGGGGGTGGATCAGTTGTCCTTGCTGTGTCCCAGTGTTCTCCCGGTGGGCCCATCTCACCCACCGCCCATGCTCCAAACACTTCCCATGGGACAGGCCCTGTACCAGTCCCTTGCGATGACTCACTGGCCTCTGAATGGCTCCCCTTTTTTAGCTGTTCTGGCTCCTCGCTCCTGCATGGGTCCACGGGAATCCTGTTAGTGGTCTTGCTGTCCTGGGGGCCATCAAGGCCCTCTTCTCCCCTGCCACCTCCATGTAACTCCATCTGAAGGGCACAGTGGCGGCTTCTGCCGGCTCCTGCTCCATGTGCTCAGCAGTTCTAGCCTTAAAGCGGCTGCGGCCCAAAACACTCCAAGCAGTTTTTTCTTTCTCTCACTGTGGCTTCTCCCCCTTCATGCACTCTGTAGGTCTCTCTTCCTCTTCCCCTGAGCTCCAGCAGCCCCATCTTGGCTGTTGTTACATTTTTATAGTTGTAAATTGGTTGATTTGTGGGAGAAAGTGATGGTGAGGACCGTCTATTCTGCCATCTCGACTGGAACTCCAGCTTTGTTCTTATTTTATTTTATTTTTTCCTTTTTGTCTTTTTTTGTGTCCAGCAACGGACCGCAACCCTCAGTGTCGCG
>NW_007732778.1:26691-27270 GCF_000696425.1 Galeopterus variegatus
GAGCTCCAGCAGCCCCATCTTGGCTGTTGTTACATTTTTATAGTTGTAAATTGGTTGATTTTTGGGAGAAAGTGATGGTGAGGACTGTCTATTCTGCCATCTTGACTGGAACTCCAGCTTTGATACTTTGATACATTAACTTTACACAACACTCATTAAGTGATAACGGCCCCTGGAACTCCAGCTTTGATACTTTGATACATTAACTTTACACAACACTCATTAAGTGATAACTATGGGCACTTTATTGAAAAGGGGTTACTAAAGTTATGGTAAAGTTGAAACAATTTATTTTTCAGTTAATATTGCCAGGGCTGTGAAGAAAGCCATCTGACTAAAGTAATTAGCATTGAGTTCCTTAGGATTAACAGAGTTGACAATCACGAGGAGTTGTCACTATTAAAAAAGGAGCTTGTTTTCCCAGATTTCTAATTAGAAGCTTTAGGTAATTTTTTTTTTCTTTTTTTAAAATTTTGGTTATTTTTTATGGTAAAATTTCCATTTGCTCTATATCTTCTATTCCTATGCTGAGATTTTCCATCTTTTCATTTCAAGTGTGTCACCTTCATTTGGGGGGGG
>NW_007732778.1:28331-29906 GCF_000696425.1 Galeopterus variegatus
AAACAATGTGAATTTGTTCAACCTTCTTGGCACCATAGCTACTCTGATTGGAGGGTGTACTCGGCTAAATAATGGCCCCCCCGAAGATCTCTATGTCCTAACTCCTGGAACCTGCATGTGGCATGCATCTGTGGAATTCTGGTAGTCAATGTACATGTTCTTTTTTTTTTGTCCTTTTTTGAGACCGGCCGCATCGCGCTCAGCTAGTGAGTGCACCGGTGGCCATCCCTATATAGGATCCGAACCTGCAGCGGGAGCGCCGCTGCGCTCCCAGCACCGCACTCTCCCGAGTGCACAACGGGCTCAGCTAATGTACATGTTCTAAAATGCCAGGTTTATTACTTTTTACTCTATCTGAAAATATTTTTATTTATTTAATTAGGCAAACACTTCTTTGACTACTGGAAATAGGTTTATGTAACTACGTATTCTTGGTAGCTTGTTTAAATATCAGCTTGAGATTTTTAACAGATTACTCTCTGAAAATTTGTGAGGATGAATTACTCGTTCTAATACTGATATTGAAGATATTATAACCAGTCCTCTCTTGTTTTGTAATGAGTATTCTAGTTGCCCTTGTGATTTAATAAAATAAAATTCAATTGTTGACACAGTGTTTATTATTCTCTCATACAAGTTGTTGAGTTAGGCTTTGATTTTTCCACTTCTCATAGAGTTATATAGTATTTACTTAACAGCTGAGTGGTATAGTGTCTAGGTCAATATAAGTTACCAAAGTGGTTGTAGGTAAGGGCATGAGCCTGGCATGAGTTTAGGAAGGTTTTTCTCTGAGCATGCCTGTCTGTTAGTTTGAAAGGGGAGGTCAAATTAAGTTCATAGTTCAGTTTGCTTATTCCCTGTCTAGGTGAGGCAGTTTTTGACTGTGAAGGTAGTACTTGGAAGAATCTTGCTTACTACAGCTTTTACATTTAAGAAATAGGAATGAATTACTAATAGATCTAATCTTTCTTTATCTCAAAGGACTTCTGAAAAACTAAGAAAATAACCTCCCTTCAAATCTTGAAAGAGTTATTAATGAGATGAGGATGATGTAGAGTAAAGGAGCACATGAAAAGGAAGTAACCTGACCATAAGGTTACTTATCCAAAGCTAATGAGGAGAACCAGGATTCAAGTACAATGTATCCAAGTCCTTATTTGCTACTGTTCTTTGTTGCCTCCACTGATGATGATGATAACTGACATTTATGGAGTTATTTACCATGTACCTGTACTGTTCTAAACATTTAATGTAAATTATCTCATTTAATTGTCACCACACCATGTGAGGTATATGTGCTATTATTAATCCCATTTTCTAGATGAGCAAGCTGAAGTTATATAATTTATCCAAGGCTATATTACCACTAAGTAGAAGAGCTGGGATTTAAATTTGGGTCTTTTTGGTTCTAGAGCTGTTAAACACAGTGTTTCACTGAAAACTCACCTGTAATTGCGTGCCTGTAATTGATTTGCCATATTGATTTTTTTACTTTTGTATGAGATGCATAGCATTGTCTTATTTGGTGAGTTGGAAAACTGTCTTGTATGGTGACTGTGATTTCAGCCTTGTCTG
>NW_007732778.1:31096-32360 GCF_000696425.1 Galeopterus variegatus
TGATCCTTGGAGAAATGGTGGTTCAAGTTCTGGGAATGTGATTTAGGTATGTAAGGACCTGATAATGTCCCCTGCATCAACTCTAGTTGCTCACTCTGTTTCTTTAGCTTACTCTTTTCTGTCTAGTAATCTCAGCAGTGGGGACTGGAAAGTACCAGAAAAAGAAAGAGAGATGTACAGAGGCATATATTTATGTTGTCTTTTTATTACCTTTCACTACATAGTACAGATGTTTCCTCCTGGAAACAATGTTCTGTAAATGATGACTGCATTCCCAGCCTAACCGCCAAGCTTATTTAGTTCATAATACAGATGAATTACTCAGTATTTTAACCATATTATAATTTAAGCAGAATTTTGGGGGTTAGCCAGGGGAAATCTAATGGTTATTTATGAGGTTAAATGCATTATGTGTTCTAAACCATCATTTTAACAAATTGTAGATACATAGTTTACGTATAAGTTGGGAATGATTTTCTTTGTTTCTTAATAACTAGAATGACTTGTGAGTTATTTTAATGACTGCCTTTGAGTTAGGTTCCAGTTGATTTTGCTCTGTAATCAGTCTTTAAGTTTTCTAGGTAGTTCCATGAGGCCACATACTTGGATAGATGAGTGAACTCACATGATAGGTCAGGCTTCAAGTGAGTCACTTTGCAGGGTACCACTGACCCTCAAGAGGGCAGAGAAATGTACCATGTGGCACCTTATACTTTTGTATTTGGAAACTAAGAAACTAAGAAAATGCTTTTTCCCCCCCTTTCCAAAGCAAAGGGTACACTCAGAAAAAATTGGAAAACATCTCTAGCATGATGGTATTTAATAGGCTTAGGTATAGAAATTATTGACTAAATTTTTCTTTCCAGAAAAGTGATTCAACAAATTAAGTACCATATTCATGTAACCAGTTCTTTGCCATTTGCATACCTCTGTCTTGCTACACCTGCCTTGAAACATAACTGGCAAGACCAGACCAACTGTTGTGTGCAGATTTCTACTCCTCCCTCTAATAAGCACACTATGCTTTAAGTTGAACCTTGTAAATATTTTGCTGTTAAGAAATATGGTTCTCATCATAATATACAAGTAGGAGTCATCGAATATATCATGAAACTATTATTGCCTAAATTACAGGCTCTGTATGTAACTCGGCTAAGTTTAAAAATCTTAACCTGTTCTAATAGCCAGTGAAAGGGCTTGCAGAAACACTGTCCTTTTTTTTTAAACAAAACACATGTATGCTTTCTATTTTTTTTTTTTTTTT
>NW_007732778.1:33745-34285 GCF_000696425.1 Galeopterus variegatus
TAATGATGCTTAGTGACTTTTGTGATTATTCAGTGAAATTTGAAATATCAGAAGCTATTTGACTGCCTTTTCTAATAGCTCGATTTTACATGGTTAGGCTTTTGATATTGGCTGTGCAATCAAATGTTAAAAGTTGCTAAATATCCAGCAGCAAGCAGTTTCAGAGACCTAGATTCACCACATTGGCCACTAGATGTATCTTATCTGTTGTTAATGAGAAATAAGAAGAAAATCTTTTTAGGAAATGATATTTGAGTGCATCATTATGTCTAGTATTTATCCTTCCAGGTATTGCTCTTAAGTATGTTTTAATAAAGGCATATTTACATTATTTTTTGGTTGTATTTAATACACATAACCTATTCATTGGAGCCTGTGCTTTGGAAAAGGCAACAGAGAAGCAAGTATTTAATGTGTTCTTATTATACTATACTAGATGTATAGTGAAAACAGAATATCCAGTTGTCTAAGTTAATCTAAAGTGAAAGAGAAGTGTTGAAGGTATCATAAATAGCTATATTTTAGAAAATCTTTTTTTTT
>NW_007732778.1:36165-36861 GCF_000696425.1 Galeopterus variegatus
CTTATAAGGATATGAAGAAAATTCATTCTTATTGAACTAGAAAAGGGAAAAATTTCTTCATGGTTGGATAGAAACTTGTATTTATTTAGCCCTGCAATGTAGTAGCTGCTAGGCTATGAATTCTGTAGATGTTACTACATTTAATCCTCATAAATGCCATTTAGTATCATCACCCCCATTTTATAGATGATAAAACTGAGGCTCAGAGCTGTTAAGTAACTTGCTTCCAAAATCTGCTTTTTCTCCAAAACCACACCAAAATACCAGATCTTTTAAAATAATCTCTGTACAAGTGGGCTTTATTTATTTGGTTCTGTATATAAGGCTCTTATGTGATTTCTCTTGACACTTCTTCAATTAGATTTGAAATTAGCATGAAGTTTAAAGTACCTGCATCATTCTTTATTGAAAGCATGCTATTTGATGTACTCTAGAAATTTAAAATCTAGCTATAAAGTGGTAATCCATGTTCTAATTAGGTTACCACTTCATTACAGTTTGTGTTACTAGAGTCATCAATTTAAACAATTCATGATATACATTTATACATAACAATCACTACATTCTAAAATACCTTGCCTCTGTCTTCTAATAACCTTGTAATAAACTTTTTTATGCCTGGTATGTATGTTTTCTGAGAACTTAAAAACATTATTTAGCATTGTATGACTCAAGGTTTGCCAGCCATGTTAAAAT
>NW_007732778.1:38098-43213 GCF_000696425.1 Galeopterus variegatus
CCGGTCTGTATGTGGGATCCGAACCCTTGGCGGGAGCGCCACCATGCTCCCAAGCGGCGCACTGTAGCAGTGCACCACCGGGCTGGCCCCATTTTAACCATTTTTAAGTGTTCAGTTCAGTGGCTCTAATTACACTCACAATGTGATTTAGCCATTAACAACATCCTTTTTCTAAAACTTTTTCATCATCCCAAACAGAAACTCTGTACTCATTAAGCAGTAATAATGTTCCCCCTTTACCCTACTTTAGTCCCTGGTAATCTCTAGCTATGTTTGGCTTTTATAAATTTGCCTACTCTAAATATTTCATGTAAGTGGAATTATACTATATTTGTCCTTTTATGTCTGGCTTATTTTACTTAACATAATGTTTTCAAGGTTCATCCATGTTGTAACATGTATCAGAACTTCATTCATTTCTATGGCTGAATATCATCCCATTGTTACTAATAACTCTTATTTTATTTAATTAATTAATTTATTTATTTATTATTTTTTATTTTTTTTATGTGACCGGTAAGGGGATCGCAACCCTTGGCTTGGTGTCACACACACCGTGCTCAGCCAGTGAGCGCACCAGCCGTCCCCATATAGGATCCGAACCCACGGTGGGAGCCCCGCTGCGCTCCCAGCGCCACACTCTCCCGAGTGAGGCACGGGCCGGCCCATAACTCTTATTTTAAAAGCAGTCAGTTTTTCACTTAAATCTTTCTGTCTTTAACATTATTCTTACAGTGTAAAAGTTTTTGTATTTTGCTAAGTGTTGGATGTTGTAAATTGATGTGGTGTAAGTCAACTTGAAAAAGATGTAGAGTATCAGGAATTCAGTGAAAAGTTCTTTTGATTCCATGCCATTTAAATTTGGGGGCATTGAAACAGTTCTATAAATTTCTAGTCCCAGCCTCATTTTCTGGCTTTGGAGATGGTGGCTGGAGATAGAAGCCACTGGTGATTTTGTCACAGTATCATAATCCTAAAGTTTTTGCTGTCTTTACTTTAGCCCCTATTGGAAATCTGCTAACTCTTAGAGATGGCATTCAGATTGTTGAGTTGGGAAATTGGAACGTTCCTTTCTAGAGACATGAACAGGTCCTTTTCCCCTGCTGCTTCTTAACCATAGTTAATATGCATACTGGTTAATCCCTTGCTGTTCTCTAGATGGAATTAGATTAGTGAACAGTAGGAGAATATTTAATTCTTTAATCACTACCATGTAGCATAAAATTGTATTAGCTTAACAAGCAGAAAGGTCATAGCTTTATTGGCTAAAATTTCCAAGCTTGATCTTGTTTTTCTATCCTTATATATACTGAGCTTTTAGGAAAACTGCAATTTAAATGTTATAGTTAACCTTGTTGCTTTTAGCCAGTGTCACAGCCTAAGGTGGATTTGATTCTTAATTCTGTTACCTATTAGCCATTTTTCCCAGCTTTGTCATTTACAAAATTACATGCTTTCTATGTCATAATCCAAATCACTGATAAAAAATTTTTAACAGTCATGATTAAAAACAAAGGCCAGTTGGCATTCTTTTAGCACTTTCTTTCCAAGAAGATACAGAATTTTTAATCAACACTGGTTTATGATTCTTCAACCAGATTTGCATGATGGCCCTGACTATAATTATTCAGTTCACAGTTCACTGTATTATCTAAAATGGAATATTATGAGACCTTGTCTAATAATACTTGTCTAAACAAAGTCGGCATACATTTACCTTAATTCTTATAATTTAATTTGATTATCATTTAAAATATCTAGAACATAATCTTTGTCATGACATGAAATCAAACTTTTTGGTAACTTCTAGGCTAGCTTTGGGTTAAGCATTTGAAGAGGTTGGTCTACTTGTGGGTGATTTCTTAAAGGGAAAAGGAATATTCAAATACAACATTAACTTTGATAATGGTTTGAATTGAGCCCTTTGTTGAAGAAGTAGAAGGAAATAATTGATATATACAATGATTAAGAGATTGTTTTATTCATTGGAGTTAGTTATTTACTGAATAATATTCTAAATAATATATTACATTATTCTAAATAATATTTGCATTGTGTGTATATACCATGTTTTATCTATTCATCTGTTGATAGACACTTGGGTTATTTCAACCTTTTGGCTATTGTAAATAATACTGCTGTGAATATTGGCATACAAGTATCTGTTTGAGTACCTGTTTTCAATTCCTTTGCTTATATACTTAGGAATGGAATTGTCAGGTCATATGGTAATTCTAGGTTTAACTTTTTGAAGAACTGCCAGGCTGTATTCAACAATAACCACACCCTTTTACATTCTAACAGCAATGTATGAGGGTTTCAATTTCTCCACACCTTTTTAATTTATTTATTTTATTATAGGATCCTAGTATTTCATTGTGGCTTTGATTTGCATTTCCCTAATGACTAAGGATGTTGGACATATTTTTATTCAAATCATTTGCCCATTTTAAAATTCAGTTTTGTCATTTTATTGTTGGATATAGAATCCCAGATTGAGTTTTTTCTTCTTCATTTTAGTACTTTAAAAGTGTTTCTTCCATTGTTTTCTGGCTTGCATTGTGTTTGATTAGAAGTCATTGATTATTCTTGTTTTTGTTTTGCTATTTAATATGTCCTTTTTCCTCAATGCTTTCAAGATTATCACTATTTTTCAGGAATTTATGATGTACCTTTTTTGGTTTTCTTTGTTTATTTTATTTGAGGTTCCTTGAGCATCTTGGATCTGTGTGTTTTTCATCAAATTTGGGCGATATTTGGTCACTATTATTCAAATATATTTTCCCTTCCCTTTTCTTGGCTTCCAGTTACATGTATGTAAAAATACTCAGTGAGGTGAGTTTTCACAGGTTACTGAGATTGATTATTTTCTCTTTTTTGTCCGCCCTTCCCCCCTCCACTTCTAGCTCTTTTTCCTCACTGTATTTCTGATTGTATAGTCCTTTTCTTGGCTTCCAGTTACATGTATGTAAAAATACTCAGTGAGGTGAGTTTTCACAGGTTACTGAGATTGATTATTTTCTCTTTGTTGTCCGCCCTTCCCCCCTCCACTTCTAGCTCTTTTTCCTCACTGTATTTCTGATTGTATAGTTCCTATTACTCTTTCTGAGATAGTTCCTATTACTGTTTATTCAAGTTCACTGATCTTTTATTTGGCAGTGTTCAATATGCTTTTAAAGTTGTGCAGTAAACTTTTTATTTTCAAACTTGTGTTTTTTTCACTCTAAAATTCTGCTTGTTTCTTTTTAAAATATAGTTTCCATTTCCATGTTTATATTTCTGTTTGAGTCTTTGAGCATATTTGTAATAGCTATTTTAAACGTTTTGTGTACCAGTCTTTATCATCTGTCATTCTTTTGCCTGTTTCTTTTCTTGTAATTGGTTACATTTTCCTGTTTCTTCTTACATCTAGTAATTTTTTAAAAAATCTACTAGACATTGTAAACCTTATGTTTTGAGTATCTGAATTTTGTTGTCTTTATTTAAAGAGTGTTGGATTTTATTCTAGAAGACAGTTAAATTAATTGTGGATTAGTTAATCCGTTTGAGTCTTATTTTAAAGCTTTGTAATGGTAGACTTTTCTCTAAGTCTGGTTTAGCACTAATGCCAAGGATGGACTTGGGGTCTGTACTCAACGCTGGATCTTAAATGAAGTCTCTCTTCTGATTGGTCATCTCAATGTGAACTTTGGGTATACTTTAGTTTTCCAGTCCCTGGTAGTTGTTTCCTCAGTATTTGTTCTTTGCTTAGCCTTGTGAAATTTACACTATGCATTTGTATCTTATTGAGTCAGAATTTTAAGGGGCCCTTTATTACTTTTTCAGAGATAAGTGTGACTTTACCTTGTGATGTTTCCATGCAATATCTACAGTTAAAAGAAAAAAATGATTAGTATTGTGAAATGCATTTGAAGAAAAGAAACATTTTGTTGTAATAGACTCTTCCCTACAGAGATAGTAATGTAAGCAAAAATATTTTTTAGCAGTAAGAGGAAAAATCTTTTTGATACACATATGTAGGAATAGTGCTTGCATTTAAATATCAACATGAAATATTAGGTAAGTTGTATGCAAATGAGTGCTTAATGTTTTCATGATGTATAGTAGGTCTTTTTTTTTAAAAAATGACTGGTAAGAGTATCTTAACCCTTGACTTGGTGTTGTCAGTACCACACTCTCCCAAGTGAGCCATGGGCGGGCCCTAAACAAAGGTCTTGCAACAAATTATTATAATAATAGTTCACATTTATTAAGCGCTTGTTGAAAAAAAGGTGTCAAAATATCCTTGCTTATTTTGTGCACACCTCTTCTCCTCAATCCTGAAAACAAAGCTGAGTAGCAATGAGCGTGGCACTTAATATTCCCTAAATGTTAAAGCACTGTCACTGTAGTGACCATTGATTTAAAAAAATTTTTTTGATGAAAAAAAAGATTACACATTAGATGTGTTAGATGCATGCTGATTTCTGGAATATTAATAAAAGGTGGAGAATATGTACATCATAGAATTCAGGAAACGGGGTGATTTTTCCCAGGCCTCCTTTCCTCTGTCAAATGAGCTAGGTAATTTTAGAAGGTTATTGATGTTACTGTTTTTTGGGAGTGATAGGGAGGCATCACTATATTCCAACATTCCAGCCAAGTTTATTCCAAACAAAATCTTTCACATTCTATAAGTACTTGCAAAACCGAAAGTCATACCTTACCCAAAATTTCTTTATTAACTTTACCCTATTTTACTCTTATTGTATTAAACTCAGTGAAATTGTCAAAAGTGAAAAAGACTAGATTGTCAAGTGGGAAAGGGAGGCCAACCAAAGAAACTGTTTATCAATTGAGTTTGCGATTATTTAAATTTCTTAGTTTAATCTTCAGGAAATTTTACAAAAATGGTGTATATCTTGCTAGTAATGTCTTTCATATAATTCTAGAGAAATTAATTAGAAATTGGGCCGACCCCGAGGCGCACTTGGGAGAGTGTGGCGCTGGGAGTGCAGCGACGCTCCCACCCCCGGTTCAGATCCTATATCGGAATGGCCGGTGCACTCACTGGCTGAGTGCGGTGCGGACGACACCAAGCCAAGGGTTGTGATCCCCTTACTAGTCACGAAAAAG
>NW_007732778.1:44822-59251 GCF_000696425.1 Galeopterus variegatus
TGAGCGCGGTGCGGCCAGTCTCAAAAAGGAAAAAAAAAAAAAAAAAGAAATAGTTATTCCACAAAGTGTGTGTTCTGGTTTTTTATATTTTTTATGTTCTAATCTGGAGCCATTTCCCTTGGCTAGTTTTTGTTTACTAGGTTGAGCTATCAATGGCACTAGAGGTATATAGTTTATGGCACCAGTTGTCAGTGTTATTAAATATATTTATAAATATTATTTGATGAATATATATTTTCAGTTTTCATATTGGCCATTTAAGTTTTATTTCTTGAATTATTCTTTAATCATGCATTTTTCTGACAAAAATTCTGCATGGCAGGTACTAGGCACTCAACAAAGAATTATCAAATGAGTGAATGAATTTATAGTGATTGTTGTTGCTGATCCTTTCTTATGCATAATTTTTCTTCTTTAATTCTGATTTACTATACCACTTACTCATTTTTGAAAATGTAAAATAATTTTTTTCAGGTCTCTTTGTATTTCTCAACACTTCAGAGAGTGTCTTGTTTCCCAGTGAAAATAATGTTGTATAAGTTTTACTGAGGTTGAAGGAAGTTCTGTAATTGTACAAAATCCTTATCACATTATTGTGGTTATTGAAGGAGGACCTTTATCCTCTTGGACCTTGTTAAAAACTCCACAGAGAAATGATAAGTATTCAGTTGTGTGAGCCTCTAATATATGTTTTTTAGAGTAGATGCAGTATATTCTCGGCTGAATGCATAAGATGCAAAGGAGGAAGAGCAGGGAGAAACTTAACATCATTTCTCTAAAATTTACCAGAAAATAAATAAATAAATAAATAAATAAATGATAAAAAATTTACCACGGCCTTCTCTGGAGATGAAAACAAGATTTGTTAATGGTGATACCCACCTCAAATTCCTCAACAACTAGAACATCTCCTAAGATTTGCTTTATCATTTTCTTTTAGGTGATTTATTGTTCATTTGGTGGAACGTCCAAAGGGCTACACTTCAATAACTTAATAGTTGGACTTGTCCTTCTTACAAGAGGCAGAGATGAAGAGAAAGCAAGATGTGAGTACTTTTGTTATCTCAAAATGATAATACCATGTTTGTGTGTAGCATAATTTCCCTCAAAATTTTGATGACAGGCAAAGGATTAGAATTGGCATCTCTCTAAAGATATGCAAATAGCCAATAAGAACTTGAAAAAAATGCTCAACATAATTAGGCATTAAAGAAGTGTAAATTAAAACTAGTTCATATCCACTAGAGTGGCTAAAATAGAAAAGATAATAAGTGTTGACGAAGATGTGGAAAAATTATAACCTTCACACATAGCTAGCTGGTGGGAATAAAAATAGTGCAACCATTTTGGAAACCAGTTTGGCAGTTCCTCAAGCTGTTAAACATTGAGATACCATATGACCCAGCAATTCCACTCCTAAGTATATAACTGAGAAAATTTAATACATATATTCACAAACAACCCATGTTCACAACTGTATTAGTCCGTTTGTGTTGCTATAACAGAAATACCTGAGACTGGGTAATTTGCAAAGAACAGAGGTTTTTTCGGCTTGTGATTCTGGGACAGCTGCGTCTGGCACAGGCCTCAGGCTGCTTCTACTCATGGTGGAAAGTGGCAGGCAGCTGGCGGGTACAAGCAGATCACATGGCAAGAGGAAACGAGAGAGAATGGAGGTGCCAGGGTCTTTTAAACAACAGCTCTCACGGGAACTAATAGTTGAGATCTCACTCAGGACCCTCACTCCCCAGGGAGAGCATTAATCCATTCATGAGGGACCTGCCCCCATGACTCAAACAGCTTCCAGTATTGCCACATTGGGGATCAGATTTCCACATGAGTTTTGGCAGGGACAGCATATCCGAATTCTGTCAGTCACTAAGTGGAAACAATTCTAATGTCCATCAACAGATGAATGGATAAATAAATGGTGTTATATTCATATAATGGAATATTACTCTATAATAAGAAGGAATAGAGTAACTGATTCATGCTACAACATGGATGAACCTGAAAACATTTTGCTGAGTAATAGATTCTAGTCATAATAGGCCACATATTATATGATTCCATTTATGTGAAATTTCCAAATTAGGCAAATTCATGGTGGCAGAAAGTAGTAGATTAGTGGTTGCCAGGAGCTCAGGGAGAGGGAAATGGAAAGTGACTGTTCATGGGATAGGGTTTTTTGGGGAGGTTGATGAAAATGTTCTGGAATTAGATAGTGGTGATGGTTTCACAACCTTGTGAATATACTAAAATCAAGGAATTGTACACTTTAAAAGGGTAACTTTTATGGGATGTTAATTATAGCTCAATAAAGCTGTTATTTAAAAGTCTGATGACAGACTTAGTAGTCTATTCGTTTCTTCACAAAGAAAACCAAAAGTTTACATACTTGATAATGTTGTATACAAATTCTTGGTAAAAGGCTTAATTCTTTTAATGTTTTACTTTTAATTTCAGAAATTAATTTTATTAGGTGAATTATCTCAGCTTAGAAGAGGTTGGCACCTCATCCATTACCTTTCAATCTTACTAAGCATGGAAGTGCTATAATGAGAAGGCATCATTTACCCTTCTAAACATGAGAGGGAAGATAATCTTAGTTGATCAGTGTCCACCTGTGTTTCTTAGTATATGGATTTATTTACTTATTTTTTATTCATTCATTTAATTGTTTATAATGTTTTTTGTCCCCTCATTCTTTTCTTTGAGCTCCCCAAAGACAAATCTGCTCTTACCAAAAGCATTAGTAAGCACTGTTAATTTAATTGAAGGTTTCCCAGGAGAAGCATTGGCAGCCATTTATATCCACGGAATGCAAAATTTTGCTTCAAAAATTCTGAGATTTTTATTCTTGGTCACTGGATGCTGGGTTTCACTCTCTTCCTCCTTCCTTTTCTAGTCTGCATGCTATGGTCTGAATGTTTGTGTTCCCCCAAAATTCATGTGTTGAAATCCTAACTCCCAATGTGATTTTAGGAGGTGTTGCATTTGGAGGGTGATTAGGTCATGATGGCTAATACTAAATGCTTCATGAATAGGATTAAATACGCTTATGAAAGAGGCCTTAGAGAGACCCCTCGCCACTTCTGCCATATAAGGATACAATGATAGCCATCTATGAACCAGGAAGTGGGCCTTTACTGGACACCAAATTTGCTTGCTCCTTGATCTTAGACTTCTTTTTTTTTTTTCCTTTTTGTCTTTTTTACTGACCGGTAACAGGATCGCAACCCTAGGTGTCGCGCCCGCACCACGCTCAACCAGTGAGCGGGAACCGGTCTCCACATGGGATCCGAACCCTCGGCGGGAGCGCTGCCGCGCTACCAGGCGGCGCACTCTCCAGTGTGCCACCGGGCCGGCCCGATCTTAGACTTCTGAGCCTTCCAGAACTATGATAAGCCACCCAGTTTATAGTATTTTGTTGCAGTAGTTAAGCAGACTAAGATACTGCCTTTGGACTGCTTCTTCTAAATCTCTCAGAATCTTCTCTCTTGCTCCTGAATCTATTCTGTTCTTCTTTTTTTTTTTATTTTTTATTTTTTATTTTTTTGTGTGTGTGTGTCTTTTTCCGTGTCCGGCATCGGATCGCAACCCTCAGTGTCGCCCCCGTACCAGACCAGGACCGGCAACGGGATCGCAACCCTCGGCGCTGCTCCCATGCCTCGCTCAGCCAGTGAGCGGGAACCGGTCTGCATGTGGGATCCGAACCCTCGGGCGGGAGCGCCGCTGCGCTTCCCAAGCAGCACACTATCCAGTGCGCCACCGGGCCGGCCCTATTCTGTTCTTCTTAATCCTTTTTTTTTTTTTTTTTTTTGACAGCTGACTGGTAAGGGCATTGGAACCCTTGACCTTGGAGTTATCAGCACAGTGCTTCTTGTCAAGTGAGCTAACTAGCTCACTTAATCATTTTTTTTTCTTAAATTTTTTTTTTAAAAACCAGTCTTATTGAAGTATAATTGATATACAATAAAATACATGTATATAAAGTATACATTTTGATATGTTTTGACATATGTATTTACCCACTAAACCATTAACATAATCAAAATAATTAACATATTTCCATAAACCCTATTTTATCTATTGGAATATAAGTGTCATCCTGGTTTTTCCAAATTAGCATCCCTCCACCAAAACACACATAAACTGGCTCCAGGCAGCAGTAACTGAAAATAACAATTTTCTGGGTCACAAACACAAACATATTTTTTAAGTTTCTTTATTTTGACTGTACGATTGTCTTAGTTTCCTACGGCTGCCATACATAACAAAGCACCACAAACTGGGTGGCTTAAAACAACAGATACTTATTATCTCACAGTTCTGAAGGCTAGCAGTCCAAAATCAGTGTCAGCAGAGTCATGCTTCCTGTAAAACCTATTGGGGAAAATTCTTCTTCCTCACTTCTGCTAATGGCCATCAATCCTTGACCTTCCTTGACTTTCACCTGCATCTTTCCAATCTCTGCCTCTCTCATCACATGGCTTTCTTCCCTTTGTGTCTGTTTTCTCTTCTTATAAGGACATATTAGATTGGGTCTCACCCTAATGAACTCATCTTAACATTATATCTGCAAAGACCCTATTTCCAAATAAGCTAACATTCACAGGTACTATCTATTGGGGGATACAGTTCAACTCATAACAACAGTATTTCAGACATATGTATACTATGTACTTCCATCCAGCTTTATTATTTCTTAATGTTGTGTTGTGTTTGTCCCAGCTCTTGATTTTTAAAAAGTAGTATAACTAAGGTAAGGCTGTCTTTGTATCCCTTTATGATCCCATTCCTATTTTTCCCTTCATAGTGGTTACCACTCTCATGAATTTGGTGATCTTTCATTCCTCATGCAGGTTTATACATTTCAGAACATGTTTATATATCCTTAAATATATCTCCAACTATTTTGCTGGTTTTAAACTTTTTAATAAATAGTATTCCATACAGATTACTTTGTAATTTGCTTTTTTCCAAATGTTATGTTTTTAGACATTTATCTATCTTGAAACATAGTTCATTTATTTTAATTGGGACATAATCCCATCGTAAGTGTAGGAGCATCTGTATAGTATTTCGTGTGTGTGTGTGTGTGTGTGTATCTCATTTACCTGTTGTTGACAGACATTTATCTTTTTTCTAATTTTTGCTCTTGCAAACAATCTTCCAGTGAACATCTAGTATCTTGTACACAGGTATAAGAGTATTTCTGGCTTGCATCTTCGACTTTACTAGATTTTGGCAAATTACTCTCCATAGTGGTTGCAGTAATTAATACTTCCATTATCAATGTATATGAGGTCCTATTTTCTCTCAGTCTTTGCTAACACATGGTATTGTCACACCTAAGTATTTTTGCAAATTTGGTATGTTTGAAATGATATCACATTGCTGTTTTTTAATTTATGTTGCTGGGTTATTCTGAGGAATAAATTAAATTATATTTATGAAGTTCTCGGCCCTAGTAATCACTCAGTTGTTGGTACCTTTTTCTTCTCTCCCTACTTCTACTAAGGTATATTTGACCTATGTTGAGATTAATTTATCCTATTTTCTTTCTCCTTAGACATTTTTAGTCTTTTTTCAAATGAATCTGGGAGTTATGTTGTACGAGAAGAAATGGAAAGAATGCTCCATGTGGTGGATGGTAAAGTCCCAGATACACTCAGGAAGTGTTTCTCAGAGGTATATTTAAAGATTCACATTTCATCCCTTTCTGTCGACAAAGTATTAACTCTTAGTTGTGTAATAAGTTCAGCTATGATGAATAGATGTTTATGTGCAGAATATTCTTGACATTTTGTATTTAATGATTGATCTTTCAACTATGTGCTATACTCAAAGGTCCATGACTCTCATTACTGCTATATTTGTGAATGTGAAAATTTCCAATTCTGCTGTAAAGATGACTTAATACTTATACTATAATAAAACACAGACCTACAGTCTCACACCAACACACATCAACACACGTGCACACACACGTGGTCCTGCAAGAACCTGAAACAATGCTCACGTTGTAGGGATGTATATATTGGTATGTCACTTGTAGGGATGAATATATTGGTATGTCACTTGTTGGCCTTGAGCTATTCTGTTATCTATTTCATTAAGGCCTATTTTATCATTTATTTTACTTAGTTGATTTGTACAGTGAAATATTTGGGTTAAAAAATTGTTACTTTTGTCTGTTTTAAAAAATAATATATTTTCATCTTATCTTTAGCATTAGAAACAATAGAAAACAATAGAAACAAACAATAGAAAATATGTATCTTTAACAGAGAAAATTCTCTTATTTTTCTTTTCAGAGTTCTACTAATATGTGAAAAGTCCCTAGAGATGGTAGAGTAAAATCTCCTTTAGAAGTTTCTGATCCTGGGCCGACCCCATGGCGCACTCGGGAGAGTGCTGCGCTGGGAGCGCAGCGACGCTCCCGCCTCGGGTTTGGATCCTATATAGGAATGGCTGGTGCGCTCATTGGCTGAGCGCGGTGTGGGCGACACCACACCAAGGGTTGCGATCCCCTTACCAGTCACGAAAAAGACAAAAAAAAAAAAAAAAGAAGTTTCTGATCCTGTCATGCAGCACTTATTGCTGCCCAGTTTCTTTTGGGTGTCTGTCTGACCCTCTTTCATTTCACCAGTGTGACAGTCCTTCACTGCTGTTGGTTTTATTCAGGGAGTTTAGCTATACCTTCCTGACTATATAGGCATTGATTGTTGATGGTCAGTATGTATATGTATGCTTCTAATATCTCTGTGGTCTATCTTTAGCTTCTTACCATTCTGGCTTTAAGTTTCTTTTGTGTTGATAGCACCTGATGATTTCCCTGTCTTGCTCTTGAACTTGATTGTGCATGGTGGTAGTTATGGTGTTTGTTACATTTTATGCAGCATTTTTGTTTGTTTGTTTGTTTGTTTTCCTTTTTGTCTTTTTTACTGACCGGTAACGGGATCGCAACTCTCGGTGTCGCGCCCGTACCGGGGACCGGCAATGGGACCGCAACCCTCGGTGTTGCGCCCGCACTGCGCTCAGCCAGTGAGCGGGAACCGGTCTCCACATGGGATCCGAACCCTCGGCGGGAGCGCCACTGTACTCCCAAGCAGCGCACTCTCCAGTGCGCCACCGGGCCGGCCCTTATGCAGCATTTTTATGTGTGGGGTGCAAAAGGATGGGCTTTCTGCATGTTTGGTTCTGACATTTTGACTGGAAATTGCTGTGATAGTATTTCAGTACTTTAAGACAAACTGGACTATGGATTGTTTGTTTTTTCTTATAATACAAATTTGCTGGTCAATGACACAGGGACCTGGGGAAAAATAAAAAAAATACATTAATAAAAAAATTTGCTGGTCAGAGAAAAAAGTAATCTAATCTTTGCAAACCTGATTAATTGGATTTTTTTCACAGAGATGTCAAATGCATTAATACCCTTTACTCTTTTTCAGGGAGAATGTATATTTTTTCCTTTACATAAGGTTTGTGTAGATACTCCCATTCTGTAGATGGGAACTAAATGTGGTTGGCCACCCAGTTCTCTAAAATTCAGGCACAATAACAGGCACATGTATTAGGTGATAGTGCTATAGGGAAAAATAAAGTAGAATAAAGGGAACAGGTGGCGATAGGGAGCAGGCAGCTGAGTGTTGCTATTTTATATAGGATGGTTAGGAAAGATCTGTCAGAAAAAGTGCATTTTGAGCAAAATATTTACAGCAAGAGAGAGAGAAAACCATGAAGATATCTGGGGGAACCACCTTCCATGAAGAGAATACAGCAAAGGTCCTGAGGTGGGAGTGTGCTTAGAATGTCCTAACAACAGTAAAAAGGCCAATTTAGTTGGAGTGGAATGAGCAAGGAATAGAAGGAAATGAAGTTACAGGGGTTATTGGGGAGTGGGAGGTGGATTATATATGACCCTATAGGACAATACAATGTGAGTTCTTTGACTTTTACCCGGAGTGAGATGGAAACCATTAGAGGGTTTGAGCAGAGGAATAACATAATATAAGGTGTTTTTGTTTTTAAAGATGATCACTTTGAATCTTAGTAGAAAGTGAGCTGAACAGAATCCAATTTAGGTGTCTGAATCATCCAGGTAATAGGTGATATTCATTTAGATCATGGAGTAGCAGTGAGGTTTTTAGATTCTGCATTTATTTTGAAGGTGTTTTGACAGAATCTTTTCTTGTTTTGATTATGGGCTGTGACAGAAAGAATAGGTGAAGGATGAGTAATGTGTTTGGCCTGATTTAGTAAAGTAATGGAGTTGCCATTAACTGAGATTGTTAACTGGAGAAGGACATTTGAGGGTGGGATATCAAGAGAGATTTAATTAAATTTGAGGATCCTAGTAGACATTCAAGTGGAGTTGTCAACTGTGCTTTTAGACATATTAGTCTGTTGTTCATGGGAAAGAACTTGTTGGCTTATAGGTAAGAATGAGATCATCTAGGAGCAAGTTTAGAAAATAGATTGGAAGAATGGGTCCTGTACTCCAATGTTTAGAGATTGGCAAGATAAAGAGGAATCAAGGCAGGAGAATAAGGAATGGCCTGTGAGGTAAGAGGATTACCAAGAGTAGTGTCCTGGAAGCCAAGTGATGAGTGTTTCAAGAAGGAAGGAAATCTCAGCTATGTCAAATACACTGAAAGGTCAAGTGAGTTGAACCTTGATCACTGAAAAGTGATCATTAGATTTGGCAATGTGGAGGTAGGTCATTGGTGTAGGTCCTGTTGTGTTCAAAAATCACTAGAGTCATGATGCTAGAATGCTTAAAATTGCAATTATGGGAAATAGAAGACTTATTATAATAAAAAGATCAGAAGACTATTATAGTAAATGCCTGGGTTGGTGTTATTTTTAATGACAAGATCTTTGGAAGAGAAAAGAAATGCAAAGCTAAGTTTTGGAAGCCTCAGGTATTTGAATTATTAGATACCTATGGTTGCTAAAAAACCAACACTGTAAATAGGCTGATGTTATCTGATTCAACTATTTGATGTATTTACATGCTCTAATTTCTGAGTAAGGTGTCTGGTGACTGCACCCAGGCCCTTGCTATCCAAGTTGCCATATTTTAATACCACTTTATTTATACTTGAATAGGTTTATTCAGACCTTCCCTAACAATGCTTTATGTTATTTTTCCATCCTTAAGGAAAAAAAAAAAGCTATAAAAAGAGAAGCACTTTAGGTAAAAGGGTGAACCTAGGACCTAGAGTTAAGTGACATGGGTCTCAGCTTTTTCTATCTTATGCTTTATTATTAGTCTTGACACATGAAACTCAGCATAGAGTGGTATTAAGTTTTTTTCTTGCTGAATTTTTTTTTGGGGGGGTTGTTTATTTATAAAGTAGAAATCTGTATTTTATTCTGTTCTTCAAAGATGTATCAGTTTCAGGAGTCTGTTTATTTTTAATTGCCTTTTCTGGTGTTGACAATATTTTTTCTTAGATAACTTATAAAAGAAGACTTTCCCTTTACTTCCTTTTTTAGAAGAGATTCATGACACAAAAATATAAAAAACCAGATTTGACAGATGGAAATTTGGTGCTACCAATTATGTAGAGTGATTCCCAAAGCACAGGTGGACTTCAGAGATTACTTTATATTTCACTAAGACAGGCACTCAGAGTATGGTATATAGCTAAAGCACGGGGACTTTGGAGGCTGTACTACCTGGGTTTAATCCTTTCTATGCCACCGTATAACCTTGGGCAAATTACTTACTCTTTTGGTGACTTGGTTTTCCCTTGTGTAAAATGGGAAAAACAGTAGTGTCCCTATAGAGGGTCCTTTGAAGATTAAATTAATATGTAAAATATTTAGAACAGTGCTTAGAACATTGTAAACACTCAGATATTAGCTATTTGTGAGGGTGGTAGAAGTGCTTATTATAAATTGGCAGCTTTTTTTCTTTCTTAGTGGTGTGTAAAGGTGCATCTTATAATTGATGACATCTTAGACTCACTGAAACCTTTGAAAGTAACATATTTCACTGAATCTAAGATGCCATTGGTCTTAAGAAGCACCTTTATATACCACTCTGAAAAGAGAACAAACTTCTTTTTCTACTCTTCTCTTTGAACACTGATCACTTCTGTGACCTCTGGTCACCAAAATGTGAGTGGGATTTCTCCTCACTAGCAACCAGTTCTCTGGCAGATTCTTTAGCAGACATGATTGGTGTCCTCCAGTTAGTTCAGTTCTGACACTGTCTACCTGGAGATGGTGTCAGATCCCACAGATTGAGGACTCAGTCCCAGAAGACTGCCCCCCACTTCATAATCCACTCACAAGTAATAGGTTGTCACCTGCACTTCTGACCTGCTATAAATTGAAGTTCCCACAACCCTGTCCTTGGGTTTGATTAATTTGCTAGGATGGCTCACAGAAGTCAGGGAAACACATTTACTGGTTTATTATAAAGGATGTTACAGAGGATACATATGAAAAGCCAGATGGAGTAGATGCATAGGGCAAGGTATGTAGAAAGGGACATGGAGATTTTATGCCCCCTCCGGGTACACCACTCTCAAGGAACCTCCATGTGTTCAGCTATTCGGAAGATGTCCGAACCCAGTCCTTTTGGGTGTTTATGGAAGCTTCATTACATAGTCATGATTGATTAAATCATTGACCATTGGTGATCGACTCAGCCTTCAGCTCATCCCTCTTCCCTCCGGGGAGGTCTGGGAGTGGGACTGAAAATCCCAACCTTCCATTCCAGGGTCTTTCTGGTGTTCACCCCCCATCCTGAGGCAATCCAGGATCCACCAGCCTTCAGTCAACTCATTAGCATACAAAGAAACACTTATCACTTTGGAGATTCAAAGATTTTAGGAGTTGTATGCCTGCAAACCAGAAGATAAATATATATTTCACAATATCACAACCACTAAGAAAAAGCCACCAATTATTATTTTTTTTCCTTTTTGTCTTTTTTACTGACCGGTAACGGGATCGCAACCCTCGGTGTTGCGCCCGCACCACGCTCAGCCAGTGAGCGGGTACCGGTCTCCACATGGGATCCGAACCCTCAGCGGGAGCACTCTCCAGTGTGCCACCGGGCTGGCCCAAAAGCCACCAATTATAATTAAAGGATGCTGTTGATTTTAGGACTTATCCAATGTCAGAGATATTAACATGGGTAAAAACTTGCATCATGGTGAAATTTCTACTGCTAAGTCTCTTTCTAGACTAAATGTGGGGTAGAGAAAGAATGTGGGTAGGATCCTTAATCTCTAAACATGTTAGTAATGTCCTCATGACGTGTCTGTCCCTGCAACAAGTTTTAGTGCCATATTCTTTTATTCGGAAAAACAAGGCTGTCAGGGTCCTCTTGATTGTTTAGATTGCACTGATGTTAAACGATCTGAAATTACTAGGCTAAGCATATCGCTGTACATAATAGGATGCCACTAACTAATGGAGAAATTTTTTCTACCATATTTCTTTTAAGTTATTGTATCCTTTAATGTCTCTATTAAATCTCTATTAAGATTATAGCTGCTAGGTTCCTGAATGTCATTCTTCATTGTATTTCGTGTGAGTTGCTTCTCCTTTCTTCTCATAGAAACATCTGGCCCTCACTAAACCTAGAATCTCTTGTCTTCCAAGCAAAGGGATTGACTTGGACAGTCATGTGATGCTCTCTTTTAGCCTTGACAGTTTTTTCTCCAGAGATTTAGCAAGACAAATACTTGGAAACAAAGCAAAGAAGTAGAAATCAGTCTGCCTCTTTTTGTACTGTAGTCGACTTGTGAATACATATTTTCAGTGATGCCTTTTGGGATCCTGATTTTCCATTCTAGGGGGACTCCTGAATAGTTGTTTTTAATTTGCAAATGAAATCTAAAAGAACATTTTAATTCTGTACAAATTTAGTGAAAATATGCTAATTCAGACAGATTGAGGAGTGCTAGAGAAGAGGGATAAGGCAAATGAAAAATTGGATTTATTAAATATTGAAATAAATGCAGTTTACTGATTTCGGGATATACCTTAGCTAATAAAATATGGCTTATTATTGGCAGTGGACTGCTTTAATGAACTGATGAAATAATTTGCAAATAGCATATAGATTTTATGCAAATAGAAGTTCTGAAATACAACTATATTTTAAAAGTTTGATTTCCAATCATATACACTCTGTAGTATAATTTAGATAATGCTTTCTTTATAAATAGTTAAAGGTAAATGTCAACTAATTGCAAATTTCAGGTTGTGCAGGTTTCAAGTAAGATACCTTAAAATTTGACTAAACTCATGTTTTGTTGTTTAATTTTAGGGTGAAAAGGTAAACTATGAAAGGTTTAGAAACTGGCTTCTTCTAAACAAAGATGCTTTTACCTTCTCTCGTTGGCTACTATCTGGAGGTGTATATGTTACCCTCACTGATGATAGTGATACTCCCACATTCTACCAAACTCTGGCTGGAGTCACACATTGTAAGTAATGGCATTTCATTGTTTTCTGTTCACCTTTTAATGTAATTGCCTGGTAATATGGGAATATGCTTATAAAGAGAAATTTTTTGTCAGTGTTTTATTCTTCCAAACTATAATAAAATGAAATGCTGGAGGGTGGAAAACATAGCCCTGTGTGAATTTTCCTTAGCCAAGTTATATTGGTTTCCTAGAGCTGCTGTAACAAATTAACCACAATTCATAAACTGAAATAAAAGAAATTTACTCTCTCACATTTCCAGCAACTGAAATCAAACTGAATGGGGCTGTGTTCTCTCTGAAATCCCTGGGGAAGAGTCCTTCCTTGCCTCTTGCAGTTTTTGGTGACCTCAAGCATCCTGGGTTTGTGGCAGCATAACTCCATTTTGTGTCTCTGTCTTTGTGTGGCTTTCTCTGTGTATCTGTGTCCTTTTCTCTTATAAGGACACCAGTCATTGGATTTAGGGCCTACCCTAAATCCAGAATAATTTCACCTCAATATCCTCAACTCATTACATTTGCAAAGACCCTATTTCCAAATAAGGCCACATTCCAAGGTTCCAGGTAATCACGAATTTTGCAGAGATACTATTCAATCCACTGTACAGGCCTGAGTGTTAACATCTACTGTTCTTCTTTCTGGTAGTTAGAAAAAACTACCTACACTTTGCTATTGCTTATGCTACTTCTTAACACTGCAATGCCTTTCCTTTTGCTTCTACCTATTAAATCCTAGTCATCCTTGAAGACTTAACTCACATATCCCCCCCCTTTTTTCATGAAACCTTGCCTTCCTATCAAAAATCATCTCTCCTTCCTTTGAACTCTCATAACACCTTATTTGTAATCTTCTTCAGTGAATTAATCACTTTCATCCTTGTATTATAATTATTTTAGCATTCTGTTTATTTGTGCATGTCATCTCTCCTAAATCCTAGGATCCTTTTAGACAGAGTTAATATTATTATTCTTTTCTTCTCTTCCTTTGCCAAGCCTGAAATAAATATTTGTTGACTGAATAGAGGACCTTAGGTGTCAAGTGCTATTTGTATCTATTGCTTTATATGACTTATAACTTGGCTACTAATTACACACCAGCTACTTTCTCTTATTTTCAATTCGTTTGTTACCAGAAGTTCTGACTAATAAGTTCTGGCATGAGTAGGTAGTGAACTTGAATCTGCTACTTTTCAGTGCCCTTGTCTTTAATATAGATAGGAAAATCTTTAAAAAAAAATTATTTTTCATATAGAAAAAATTTACATTCACTGTAAGGTTATCTAATTTACCTTAATATTTAAGTTTTCAGTCATATGGATATTCTGTTGAACTTTTACTTTCACTTATGATTGTATGATGAAGTATTTTTTTTTAATATTGGCCAAGAGTGTAACTGCTTTACTTGAATACCTTGTTGTGTTGAAGAAAAAATTATCCTGGCCCTTGTTAAAACTGTAAGGAAGACATTATTCAAGAGTACTGTAATAAGAGTATTGCAGCAGGGGAGAGAGATCAGGCTGAACTTTAAATACAAGGACAAAATGGGGATTTATAGCCAAGGAGAAGGGTGAATTGGTCAGTGGATGGAAAAACTTCCTGATGGATGTTGGACATGACTGCTGCCATTGTGCACACAGTAAGCACAAAATAGCCACCAGCCTTGTCTTCCACTCCAGCACCAAACCCCTCCCCTCTTCCCTTTAGGTGAAGCCTTGTGACTTCTGCAAAACAGAAACCCTTTTGCTTTCATAAGGGTGCAGTTCTCCACCCTGGTTGCATAGCTTCAGCATTAGCATAATGCCCCTCCTTGACAGTATCAACCGGCCCTTGGTGCCCTATATAAGCTCTCTCACCACCCCATCTGGTGCTGTCCTTCATTTTGAGGGCAGCCCTGGGCTGTCCACCACATTGAGCGCAGCCCGGCAGATTTTCTTTTCCTTTTTTTTTTTGTTTTTTTGTTGGTTTGTT